>NC_034606.1:36131011-36150578 GCF_900095145.1 Mus pahari
AGCTTGATTGGAAGTCAAGCGCTTTTTTTTTTTTTGTTTTTTTTTTGTTGTTTTTGTTGTTTTTTTTCATTTTTTTTTTTTTTTTTTTTTTTTTTTTGGTTTTCTTCCTATAGATAGACAAGTTTTTTGCTGCGTGCTACAGCAAATGGCAATCATCTCAGTGTCAGTGAGCAAAGCAGGCCAGCTCCTACATGACATTAAGACCAATGAAATTACAATGTTATCTGACTAAAGTCTCATATATTATGTGGAAGAAATCAGCATGGGAAAAGATCACAAAACTTTCATGAAGGAGGAAGAAAGGAATGCACGTGTGTTGGGGTAGACAGGTAAACATTGCATACTACAGCTGGGATAAATAGAGAAGTTTAGCTAAGACACCATTATACATCTGATGGGTTTGTATGCCATCTGTATTTATATTTCCCTATTTTAGGCTTTGCAGATTTTTTGGTGATATGCAAGTTCTTCGCAGCCCAAATGAGTATAGAAAATAAGTTAATATGTGACAGTTGTGCGAAGACTCCAGCAAGCAGCAGAAATCCAAGCGTCAATACCATCTTCCACCAAATCGTCACAGGTTGTGATTTTAAGGTAGACATAGGATGGTTCTAATTCTAGAGTCTACATCCCATGCCAGAGCTACACATCTGGTAGGAAATATGAAGATTTGCTTTGGAATATACTTATCAACTATATACAAGGAGAGAAGAAGGGTTCTTCTTCTACTTCCTGTTGTCCTTAACTAAAATGTTGGTCAGATTCTACTCTGCTGAGTGGATACATGGCCACATGTAGGAATCACTGCATATCTGGTATTTGAGTATGCTTGCACATGTGTAAGTACTGCTCATTTATCTAGAAATTGAACTAACTCAGACTTTTTCTAGAATGATCTCTCTTCTCTCTCTCTCTCTCTCTCTCTCTCTCTCTCTCTCTCTCTCTCTCTCATTTTCTTTGTATGTTTGTGTATCTCACACACACATGTACACACACATGAACTCATACACACACACATACACACACACAATTTTTTTTAAAAAAAGGAGAAAAATGGTGAGGTTTGAGCTTCAAATATGTCTTAAGGATTGTCAGCTAAGCTTGCTAAGCGTAAGGTTTACTTATATATCAGTCATTATTTTGCATCATGTATGTGTTTTAAGGAGTCTGCAAGTTAGTTTAGTATTATGGGTTTGGTCAAAATTCAGCTTATAGTTAGCGGTTTGTTTTTCGAATTCCATCTTAATAATAACAATTCTTTATGTCCAGAAACATCTTTTTGTTGTTGTTGTTGTTCTGAAATAAATCCACTTCCCATTAAAAGGTAAGGGTCATGAACAGGCCATTTTCTTGTAGATTTTTGGGATTTCAAAGTGGCTAAAACAAATCAGAGTTTCAAAAATCCCAGATGTATATGTTGAAATTTTTCTTTCATCTTCTTTAGACAAAATGAACATCAAAATGTCTCTAAACTACATTCCTCCAACAATACATCTCAAAACAGAAGTCTGAGGAGGCATTATTTTGATGAAAATTCACAGAGACAGTATTCTAGGTTAGAAAGAAGAAATGCCTCTGTCCCAACTTCCCAGTTTCCCAAATGCAATTGGAAGTATTTTATTATTCTGGGTAAAAATAAAAAATTAAATGTTACTATCCCAGCATCCTTGATGATAGTCTTGGTGTGTGTGGCCATTCCTGTGTTCCACATGTCTGTGCCGAACTCAGACACAACTATATTCAAATTATAGCCAATAAAAAGTTTCCTTGCCCTGCCGTTCTATCTATGACAAAGCCCCATTTCACACTGAATTTCACAACCAGGAAGTAATGTTGCATATCAAATTTGACAGTAGAGAAAGAATTGTTCCACATAGCAGTATCCAGGGCACCTGCCTGTTTCCCAACAGAACCTGCACCATTTGGCAAGATCCCCCCATCTAATTCCCATCACCAGGACTTGTGCAAACCACTGCATTTTTCTGCAATAATATGTCATCATTAACCATATGTCTTCCTTCCACCACTTCTTTTCTTTCTTTAGCAATTCTCCACCATTAATTTTTAGTGCAGTTTCCAGAAGACAGTGGGCGCCCATCCAAATGTAATGAGGTTGAGATTCGTAAAGTTCGATAATTGTCAGGGGAAGAATATAAATGCAATAAAATGCAAGTTTCTTTTGGGGCATGCCTCTTAGCAATAATCAGAGATGGACTGAGGCTGTCCTGCCTCGACACTCTACTTGAGTAGGGATTATTGGGGTTATAAGGGGGCCTGAGCTCAGTACCTGTTAACTAGCAGTCATGTTAAATGGCAGGGATACAGTGATAATGATTAAGGAATTTCATCGTTTTTCACAGAACAGCTGCAGTTTCATTACTTACATTAATTGACAATCTATTGAATGCCTGAATGTGACAAAGATTGTTCTAAAATCCATGAAAAAGGAAAAAAAAAATTGGGGTATCTTCTTTGATACCATCCCCATTCTTCTGAGGAGGAGGAGGAATCTGAAAATGCTACATTCATAGGAAATTCCACAGGGTATGGGGGGAAATGAAAGTAATCGTAAATGCACTCCCAAATGCCTGAACATCAATATAATCTTCTCCCTCTGTAGACTGTTACTTGTATACATGTTGTTTGTTTTCTGGACTGGCCATGTGGTATTGGACAACCAGTTGGTGTGCTCCTTCCTGGGTAAGAGTATTTGTCCTGCTGTCAGCATTAGTTCCTGGAGTTCTGTGTGTAGGGTGAAGCCTCATGATCTTTCCCCATGCACTATGACAGGTTTATTGCTGTTGTCTTTGTTTAACTCCTGCTTGGCAGTCATGATGGCAAGACATGGTGGCTATAGCTTCTGATGTAACACAGACACACAGCAAACACCCTGGTGCTCTGGCTCCTTCAATCTTCTCATCCCTTCTGGAATGTTCCCTGAGACTTAGATGCAGTAGTTGTCTTGCAGATGTACCCATTTGGACTGGGCTCCGCAGCTCTGCATTTTGATTGGTTATGGTTTTCTGTAATGGTCTCCATCTCTTGGAAAGAGAAGTTTCCTTGATAAGGGCTGAGACAATATCAGTGGGTATAAGAACAAGTATTTGGTATATACAGTTAGTGATTGTGAAGTGACCAAGCCAGCTCAGTCAGTCAACAGGGTTTCTAAGGAGGTAGTGAGGATTGAAAAAGAAGACAAGCAATTAGACAAAATTATAATGTGACTCCAGCCCATGTTGAGGCTGAAGCAGTTTTATTTCTCCCCAGCCTGCTTTTACATCATTCTAGGTATATTCAAAAACATGGTCAGTTCTTAGATCAAAGACAAAGTAATCAAGCGAAGTAGTAAACAAGGGAGATCATCCAAGATAGTAATTAAGTAAAGTAGTAAGTAAAAGGCTCACACAAGGTAATAATTAAGTAAGGTAGTAAACAGAGCCCTGTAGTCACTGTTGCTAATATTCTTATCTGAGCCTACTTCGTTGTCTGAGCCCAATGACGAATGCCAAATTTCTAGAAGTGGTGCTGAAAGCTTTTAATAGTGAAGGTTTAGTAAAGTTAAAATTAAGGAGACCATTCTTAGGTTAAGGAAGCAAGAAAAAGGAGTGGAGACTTTAACTAGGGAGGGAGTTGGGGATAAGCACGAAATAAGCAGAGAGGAAGTTAAAATAACACCAAGAATGTCTGAAAATGTTCTAAGGAATTGTACTATTAACAACCTACCTCTCAAAGGAACCTGAAATGTATGTAACTGCAAGTAAGTAAACACATATAGTTTAAATAATTTTTTCTTATCTAGTTTGATAACTTTCTCTCCAAAAGGCAAAGACTTAAGTATCTAAGAGAAACCTCAACACCAGGTAAGTGAAATTCTTTTGAGTTGCTGGCCAAGGTTGCCCAAGGGATTATGAAAATGTTACAGACTATTGCCATTGCCTTTGCTTGCCCCCTAGAGGTAAAAGCTAATTCCCTATGGCTGAACATGCCATGAACTTCAGACACAAGGCCAGAGGCCCAGGAGTTGGAACTGACCTAAGGGCCTTCTTCCTTGGGAGCAGATTTCACACTATCAGAAGGTGCCTCGCAAGTTTCCAAAGGCAGAATTCAAGCAACAGTCACTCCCAACGAGGATGCCTATGAACCACAAGGACAACCAACATGGCATGATAATCCTAGGGGTACAGTAGCAGCATGCATGTCTTGCTTGCTACAGCAGCAGCTCAGTAATTGGACTTAGACCCCATTCACCAAGAGGAAAAGCAAGCCAACCACCCAGACCTAATGAAGCCATGGACCTTGGAGAACCTACGAACATATTTATCCGAAAGATAGGAAATGGTAGACATAGACAGACTATGTTTGGGATTATATTAGTGACAATGTAAAAGCAAAGAAGGTGGATGTCAAGTAACAAATTGCATAGCATAGTTGAAAATTACCTGACAAGATCAATTGCTGATATTTTTTGCTGGGGAAGGAACTTCTAAGATCCTCCACATATTATGTGGTAAGGACAGATATTCTTATGACTAATAGTCTTTGTAAGATTCTGCCATCCTTTGGAGAGTTGAAATTGCTAATCAACTCACCTGCTCAGAGAAGAACTCATGTACCTGTCCAGGAGTTTTTATGGATATTACACGAGCACTAGAAGACAGCACAAGAGTGCCTTTTCCTTACAATGTAGGGCAACACCTCCACCTAGCGGCTTCTTTGCGAAGTTCAGAACAGTCTCCTAGACTTCAGCATAAACTCGTGAGTGTGAGCATCTTTGCTTAGCCATCCTAGCTTTCCATTTACACTGTAACAGTGACGGTCTTACTATCTAGGGACATATAACCAAAAGAAAGATAAGGGTATAAGAAAATTTAACAGCATAACCATGCTATTAGAATCGTTTGGAATGAAGGTACCATGTATTTAGAACATGTCCTTTGTAAGTCCAGGCAGGCCTCTAGGTAGAGTGTATTGTTGTGTCTGACCTTTTGATTGGAAGAATAGGAAGCACTGAGAGGAGATGTAGAAAGATTGCCTTGCCTTTGCTGAGAGAGGCTGAAATCCTTCTTTGGTTCTGGCTGATGTATCTATCCTGTTAAATATGTATTACAAGCTAGAATTGATATTGGAAAAAATAACCATCATCAATTACAAACAATCCAATGTAGTATGTATGTGTTGAGTTGGCAAGATCATGGAGAAGCATAGACATTTGCTACTTTTTATTATTTTTTTACAGAGTGGATGCAAAGAAGTCACAAAGTCTCCAGCCAGCCTAGGACACTGTGGAATGTCCAGCATTTGTTGGATGCTGCATGGCTTAGGTTACACACTTTCAATATGTTGCCATATTGTTAACTTAATGGACTACTCATCTTTATGACTACAGAATTAGAAACATGGATCCTTGAAACAATAGGTTGCCAGACTCCTAGAGTCATTTATCTGTGGTTCCAGTTTTGAAGAGGTCTAGAAGGTATTCTCTCTTCTATGTACCAACTCCAAGAGTGATGTGGAGGTGCTTATTTCTGCTAGAGAGTATCACGAATCAGTGTTCTGTCTGGAGCAAAGGTGAAGGCATATATATATATATATATATATATATATATATATATATATATGCCTTTGTGCTTGTAGGTATATGTATTAGCATGTGTGTAGGTGAGCAGGCATGTGTAAGTGTGTTTATGTGTGTGTGAGTGTGTGTGTGTGTGTGTGTGTGTGTGTGTGTGTGTGTGTGTGTGTGTAAAGAAAGATGGTGTTAGGTGTCTTCTTGGATTATTTTTAGATAGCTGATAGGTAGTTACAGGTAAATAAAGAAAACAAAATTGGGTTCCTTGAGATGGTTGCTTCTTGTTCCCAGAAGATATTGCAAGGAGAAACCTTAGGAAAGCACAAGGGTTGGTTTCTAAGCAGAACCAATAAACGATAGGGGAGGATCTAGGAACTCAATAAGATACCAAAGTCAGCATCAAATCAACTTGTAGACCTGGGCTTCACCCTCGTGAATGGGATGAAGCTGTTACCCATTCTCTGTGCCTTGCTGCTCTGCCTATCCTAGACATTCAGTCTTTTGCCCTCACCAGGCAACATACTCAAAGACCGCCCAGACCAACCACCAGTGCCCCTGTTAAAGTACTGTCTTTTCCTTGAACCAAGAGCTCGCTGACTCTGCTAGTCTAACTTAGCCAGCTTCCTCCCAGGATCCTCTGTCTTTCCAACATTTTGACTGCAGGCAGTCTACCACTCTAACCTGGGCCTTATGTGGGTTCTCTGCTGCTCACAGTCGCATGACAAGTGCTTTAACCCCTAAACCCTGTCCTACGTTCCTAAGTGTTGTAGCCTTTAAAAGTGGTCTTCTCCCTCTCTCTTTGCCTTTCCCTCTCTCTCCCTCACACATTTCTTCTTCTTCTTCTTCTTCTTCTTCTTCTTCTTCTTCTTCTTCTTCTTCTTCTTCTTCTTCTTCTTCTTCACAGTCAGCTATTGGATGGAGCACAAGGCCCCCAATGGAGGAGCTAGAGAAAGTACCCAAGGAGCTGAAGGGGGAATGCAGCCCTGTAGGTGGAACAACAATATGAACTAGCCAGTACCCCCTGAGCTTGTGTCTCTAGCTGCATATGTAGCAGAAGATGGCCATCACTGGGAAGAAAGGCCCCTTGTTCTTGCAAACTTTATATGACCCAGCACAAGGGAAGGCCTGGGCCAAGTAGTGGGAGTGGGTGGGTAGGGGAGCAGGGGCAGGGGGCGGGGTATAGGGAACTTCCGGGATAGCATTGGTAATGTAAATAAAGAAAATAATAATAATAATAAAAAAAAAGCCACAGGCAAGCTGAGCTGCAGGAAACAGTGGTGCTATCCTGTTGCTGTGAAGGTCTCAGGGAAAAAAAAAAAGAAAAGGGGGCTATTTGAGTAACTAGCTCTGTCACAATGAAGTAGACTGGAGCTCACATTTACACTAATAAGATAGACCTTTAGAGCACAACTATATGTGTATTCATCCACTCACAGACACATTTACTGTGATAATTAGTAATCAGCTTGTTATCTGTACATGAGCAGGAAATGTAGAGAGGTGCTGAGGGAGCAAAGATGTGAGGGAAGGCTGCAGCACTAACTGCACACCAGACATCTCATGGGCTCACTCATTAGAAGCACCGCAACCACTAACCTGTAACACATTACTTTGCCTTTTAGAGTCCCAGGTCCAGAGCATTCGGATGGACTGAGATCAAAAGGCTGCAAATGTAGTTCTAGGACCTTCACAAAAATCTTACTATAATCCTTGTCTTTGTCTAAGTTCTGGGGCAGGCAGCGGTTCAGTTACAGAGGACATGTGTGTCCAGTAGTTAGTCCTGGATGTGATACCCAGCGCCAACAGGAAACAGAGAAAAAGAATGATAAACCTGCCAGCTGTCCCCAGCGCACCTGTAATCAATTACATTTCCCTAGCACTCACCCTGAAACCAGGCACTCTTTCATTTTCCTTGATGGGAGATCTAAGGTCTGAAGCCCCTGGGGAGGCAGCTGATAGGGAAACAACACAGACTTTTATTAGGCTTAGCTCAAGGCTCCATAATCTATCTCCTGAAACCATTCCATGCAGGCAGTAGTCTGAATTGTATCATATTACGTACTTTTATTTTGGCCCTCAGTAATTTCCGTCATTTCCTTGAAATCTGACAAATTTATCAAAGAAAATATAATTAGGAAAAATATCCCTCTAATGCCATTCTCCAAAGCCAAAAGGAAAACTGAGTTAGAAAATGGCCGGGAGTGTGGTGGAGCAGGGTGAAATGCCCTCGCTTGCTGTTTCCTTTATCCACATTCATAAAGCCTTACCAGACCCCCTGTGGGGTTACAGGAGGCGCAGATTTTATCCTGCTAACAGTTGTTCCTTTTGTCATTCCCTTCCAAACACCTTAGTCACAAGTAATTGGATTTCCTCAGAACAGAGAGCTGGCATTTTTATGATAATGAAGTTGTGTGCTGGGGCTCATTTGACATTAAAGGTGCTTTGCAAATACATTCCGAAAACTCGCACTTATTCTCTTAGAAGAGTACACTAAAGAATTATGGGTTTAATTTCCAAGAGGGACACTGAAGTGTCCAGGGAATACTAAGAAGTGGCAGGTGAGCAAGCTCTTAACATGTTACATGAATCTTGGGTAAAATTGGAAAAGAAGGAAGGAAGGAAGGAAGGAAGGAAGGAAGGAAGGAAGGAAGGAAGGAAGGAAGGAAGGAAGGGAAAAATAGGTGGTCTTATTTTATATTTTAGTGCCATTTTACATTTTCTTTATGTCTACATTCTACATGTCAGAAAAACCAGACTCAACTTCCAGAGGGGGTGAAGCAAAACATGAACAAAAAACAAGCACACACCACCAGGAAGTAAAACCAATCTAAATTGGGATGCAATTATTTATAGAAAGGTCTAATCCGCTGAAAGGAAAGCACAGATGTATGAAAAAGATGGAAATATGTAAAGTATCATTGCAGATTTTATTTAAATAAATTATTTTAAGATGCCTGACATTTAGAACAAATACAATTTGCATTTGTATTCGAGTTGAGTCGTCATTTGAGTTGGATCTTGAAGGGTGGGTTAATTTGGATGGAAATAACAAAGAATACTCCTTTCATTGTTTAAGAAATGCATTTGCACAACATTTATCACTATTATAAATGAATAACCCAACTGAGATGCTCACTGAGAAATACAGGATGCATGACATTTTCAAAGATTCAAATCTCACTTAAAAATGTGTGCTAGATGCAGCAGATGTGTGCAGCTGGGTCTTCATGTGGCTCCCTGAACAACTGGAGAGGGAGCTATCCCAAAAGTTGTTGGCTGTCTCTAGGATATGTTTATCAGAATTATGGCATAAAATAATTTCACTCGTTTTCGCCTTTAGGTATTCAATATTAATTTTTATTATAAAGATACAGGTATTTCTTTATATCTCCACCCCCACTTTGCTTAGACTGTTTTACAGCTCAACAAAAATTTTAATTTTCCCTTGTAATTTCATCTTGAAGTCATGAGGAGCTTGACAGATGTCCTGCTTAATTTCAGATATTTGGGTGTCGTTTCAATGTCTCTCTGTTGAAATGATTTCATTGTGGCTGGTACATATGCTTAGCATAAGGAGTTTGTCTGTACCTTCACTGGTTGTACGGTCGGTCCATCACAACGAATTTTACCATGCATTCTCCAGTCAGTCATTTTTATTCACATCAAGGAAGAATTGCAGTCTTAGTGCAAATTCAAAGATGTGTGGTGATCAGTTCGTTTTTACTTTTTTTTTTTTTTTTTTTTGTATGCATCACTTACAGGGAGGAATCCAAAACAGTTGGGATAATTAATTGTGAGATTCTATTTTTCTTTCTAACTGTGCTCTACTTAATTTAACTAAATAGTTTTCTTTTCTACATACATGGACAGCTATAATAGTTCTATATTGCTAATGGTTCCTTCACCCTGTGAGATGCTGCTTCTCTTTATCTCTGTGAGCTGCTTTCACAGTCTCCACACTATCCAGTATTAAAATACCCTGCCAAGCATTTTTTTGTGCTTACTGGGCAAAGTGGATGTGCTCTGGGCATGCATTTCATCTTATCTCTGTTTTGCAATTAGAGCCTCTTGTAACCAGGTGTAATAGAGTTTATAATTTTGCTGTTCGGTTAATCTCTTCCTTTTCTTTAGCTGAGATTTAATATATAATATGGCTATTGAAATTTTTGGATTTACTCTGTCATTTTATTAGCTGTTTTTATTTGCTTTGATTCTTTATTTAGCACTGTTGCCTTTGTATGAACAATTGGAATCATTGTGATTTTCCTCCTGACATTTTAAAATATTTATTAGTATTTTTAAATTATTTCCATGGAGGTAGGTATGTGTGTCATGTGACACATTTTTCCTTGGTAGTGGGGATGCTACATACCTCACACAAGGAGCCCACAAGAAACCAAAGTATAAAAATAACTGAAGTTTGCCAGGCGTGGTGGCGCACACCTTTAATCCCAGCACGTGGGAGGCAGAGGCAGGTGAATTTCTGAGTTCAAGGCCAGCCTGGTCTACAGAGTGAGTTTCAGGACAGCCAGGGCTACAAAGAGAAACCCTGTCTCAAAAAAAAAAAAAAAAAAAAAAAAAAAAAAAAAAAAAAAAAAAAAAAAAAAAAAAAAAAAAAAAAAAAAAAGAAAGAAAAAAAAAAGAAAAGAAAAAGAAAAAGAAAAAGAAAAAGAAAAAAAGAAAGAAAAATAAATAACTGAAGTTCAACTTGGTGAATCAATGAATTTTATGGAGGCTACATACAAGAATATGGGTGTGGGATTACTTACAGGAGCAAAAATGACTCAAAGATACCTGCATCACCAAAATGCACTCCAGCTCAGGTGACAGCTCATAAAATCTGGGAACCTGGAGCACACTGAATAGCCTTCAGGCAGCTCAACGGGTTGGAGGATGCCCCTTCCATGTGACTCTCTTGTTCTAAACCTCTTCCAGGCAGTTCTTCAGTTTCTGTTTCTTCCAGGAAGATACTCTGGTCTTAGTGTTCTCTGCTGCATGGCTTGCCTGGGAGTGACTCTCAACAAACAGTCTTTATTGCTCACTCTGGGGAGAGGGAGTCTCGTGAATCTGGTCAGTTTCAGGAACTTCTTGAAGTTATTTTGACAAGTTTACCTTCCTGCTTAGGAAGTTTTCCTATAGGCAGAATATTTCAGTCTCAGAGGAAACAGCTACACATGAGGCCCATGACCAGAGGTACCCATAGAGGTCAGAACAAAGAGTAAGATTTCCTCGAACAAGAGGTTCAAGTGTCTACAACCATCTTCTATGAGCGCTTGCATGAGTTGTGGTAACTGAATTGCGGTCTTCTATAAGAGCAGTGCATGCTCCTTTTAACTGTTGGACGGTCTCTCTCTGGTCCTATATTTCCATTATGGTTATCTCTTCGTTTTTATATTGCTTGTTCTCAGTGTTTAAGAGGATGCATGTTTAACTTTTAACATTCCATTCATGATAGGTTCTCATTACTTCACAGAAAATGTTAAGAATATTGCACATGTCACCTTTATCTCTTTCACATACTGTGATGTCTCCTGTACTTTGGTCACACATGTAGATATTTCACACTCACTAGAAAAATGCTAAAATGTATTTCCCAAGACACGCATCCATTTAGATTTCAGATTTTTTTTTATGTTTCCGTGATGCTTATCTTTACTTGTGAGCTGTTTGTCTTCAGAATTCCTTATTACTCTATGGCATATTTAACTTCCGCTTACATAAGTCTTCTTAAATTTATTTTCAAGCTGTACATGGTGGTTCACACTTGTGATAACAGCCAGTTCCCAAGATACTGAAGCAGTACTGCTGTTCTGAGTTCCAGTTAGCCTGAGCTACCCTGTGAGACTCCCAGAACAGCAGCATATCTTCATAAGGTCTACTCTTGATGTGGTATATACTTTTGCTTCATAAAAATTAAATAATAAAATCTGATATTATTTGCTAGGCCTTGAAGACTGTGCATGTAGAACATGGCATTTGAGTCTAACATGTCTTTTTTTCAATAATTGAAACTTATTTCTCCATAATTTCTTTTCTCTTTATGAGAACTCACAATCATTTGACTCACCATCTCTCATGTATGGTGAGATGGTGAGTCAAATGATTCACTGGCTATTTAGAAAACTTCCTTCTACATTTGTTGTGTTTTAAGCTAGTTAACTTTTTATTAGTCTGAAATTAGTCTGAAATTCTTAAAACTATCAAAATAGATCTTTCAGATTTTTTGAATTTAAAATCTGATTTTTAACGGAATAGAAATAATCAATAAATACCAAATGTCTTAAGAGGAATCAGCAAAGATGATGCAGTATGAAACCCTGAAAATCATGAAAACTGACACAAATGTTAGAGAGAGTCTGCCTGAGATGATCATTCAGACATAGTGGAAAGTCAGTTGAAAGTTTTTAATTCTACCCAGTTGAGACTACACTCAGGTATTCAGAACCCATGTGTAGGCCCAAGCATTTAGAACAGGGGTTTGTAAAGGCAAACACCACCTCCTGGTATTTCACTTAGCAGCTGTAGGAGAGTTTTTATGCAGGCAAGCAGTTTATCAGAAGCTATGCAATTTGCTAGAGGTGGAAGGCTTGCACAGGCAGGCAGTTTAACTGAAGCTAAGATAAGTTAGTGGAGGCATCTTGACCTTGGGTTCCTAGAAGAGAGGTGGGGTATTTCCTATAGGGTTCATTGTCAATGAGATCAAATCCTCATTAAACCTGAGACAGCCTCAGCAAAAATACTAGATGGAGAAACTTCTGCATTATCTTGTTCTATCACACTAGTCATCATAATAACTTTTCAGAAGTATTGATGAAAAAAATGGTGGCAATCTGGAACATGTTCATTAAAAATAATAGATGAGTGTCAAAAGCATTTTCCTAGCGGCACATTAGATTTGACCTTTATGTTTTGAAAGTTCTAGCATTTGGAGTGGATAATGTATATTGTTTCTTCTTCAACTGACCTTCCCTTACCCAGTTTACTATGCGGTCCACATAGTTCATTTTTATTTCAGGCTCTACATAGTTTCTTGTCAAATCTTACCTTGGTTACTTCTTGATAACTGCTTTTTGACCTGAATATTTTTCTTTTTGCAGAGTTTGGATATGTATCTCATTTCCTCATGGGAATTCTAACTATAGCTGGTCTACAGCCATTGCTAGTTTTGGTAATTCCACTGTCTTATTATTTTAGATTTGGCATTATTTGTCAAAAGCACAAGAAACGCTGAATGAGTGTATATTATTGATATGGGCACAGCCATGTGAAGGACCTCAATGTCTCAGACCCATAGGCATGGCAAAGCCTTCTGTTGTGAGTATTTTTGTTAGGAAAAAGTTGACCTTAACTAACCCAGACCCAGTGTAGTAAGTATCAACTGGAGCTTCGTCCTCCAAGATGACTGTGATATGTGGCTGCTTCTATACATAGACCTTCTACAGAGATTATCTAGCCCCTCTCTGTACCTCTTTCAGACTGAATCCCTCTTTTGATGAGTTTCTGGGCTGCTATTGGTACATCTTTGTCAGAGCACACAACTCCCCTGATCCTAGCTTTTCTGCAAGTATGCCTGTTGTTTCTTCACTCCCTGAAATGCTGTAGATCAATCCATAAGCCAAGCAAGGATTACTATCATATTGAGAATTGGTATTTTATTTTGATACATTTTACGTATAAACTGATTTTAATTTTAATGAGGACATTGTGAATATTATTTTATATAAATAATGGGCCCTGTTTTGCTTCTATAAGGAAATAATGTTGGTATGTGTGGCTGGAAATCAAGTTGGGAATGTTCTGAGTCAACTTCTTCCATCTGATGTCTCAAATCTCAGTCAGATACTGTGGCATTGTCATGCCATCTTCAGTTTGATTTATGTTTCCTTAGTTTAGTAGATAGAGTACAGTCAGAAATCTTAGTTCTAACAGAAGTCCTATTTATATCTATTTCCTGAATGTGTGCTTCTGGAGTTAATTTGAGATTATGTTTTACATTTCAAACATGAGTTCAAGTCCCCAAGTCTTTATAATGTTATTTTAGGTCTTTCTTATAAACCCATCACTAAATGGGTCTGTGAAATGTTCAGGTCTGTTCATGTATTTAGCATACCCATTTTCCTAGTTATCAGTCATCTCTAATTATCCTTGTGATTTCTGATCTCTAGTATCTACCTTTCTTCTTCCTCTGATGAGTTATATATTGTTTGTCATAATATAAAATCTTCCCAGCTGGGAAGAGGATGAGGTGTATGAAAGGGAAAGTCAAAAGGAATAGGAGCAGGAGGAGGAGGAGGAGGAGGAGGGGAGGAGAAGGAGGAGAAGGAGGAAAGTGAAGAGAAAAAGGAAGAGGAGGAGAGGAGAGCAAAATGAATGATGAGAAGAAATTAGAAGTCAGGTCATGAAATTTTTTCTCAACCTAAAGCTCACTTTTCTTCAATTTACTTTCCTTACTTAGGTAAAGGGCTGACTTACTACACTTACCCAGGTATATTTTTGCATTTAGTTTTTTTTTTAAAACCTACTAGGTCTTATGTTATGAATTCAAATTTATTAATATAATAGTATATTCATGAATGTTTATCCCTATTAAATTTCAATCTATCAACTACTTATACATTATTACTGTGCAAATATATTACTTCAGGGATTGTGAAGGCAAATATGAATATCTGAAATCTTAAGAAGCTACATATTTAATAATATATGTATCCATATATATGCATAACACATGTTTCCTGTTAGGCTTCCTGAATTTATATGAGAACTACTAAAGTTATCTTTATAGAGAATTGTGCCCAGTGGACTCCAACACTCTTTATGCTACTACCAAGGGGTTCAGCAGAAGCTTAAAATGGTGGGCTATGTTCATTCAAACTAGCAAATAAACAAAACTGTGAACATTTTTTTATGTTAGGAAAAAACACACTGAGTAAAAATAGGTGGTCAAGAAATGTGGAGTGAGAAGAGATTCATTTAGGTGACAACAGAATTATAAAGAAAGAGCAAAAGGTGTCCAGGAAGGAAACAATTTGCTGAACATGTCAAAAGGGAACTTGCTTTTCATTTCATACACAAAGGCAGGTGATACTGAATTGTTAAAATTTGGAGTTAAAACCTTAAAGATTTAAAATGAACTATATAAATGCACTTTTTAATTATTTCCTAAGTACCTAGCAAATACTTTGTAGTGTCACTTAGTAGATTTGTGATGGCTTCCTGCTAGGTGCCAGGTGCAGAGCCAACATCTTCCTAAATCCACTGCAACTTGTAAAATGATGTATATGTTTAGACAGTCCTCCTTATGGTTACTATGGTGGTTGGCTTTCTAATTTTCCTGTTTGTCGAAGTTATCTGTTTGTGGAAACAGAGCTCTGGATTCAACTTTGTTCCTGCTATAAAATTCAGATTTATTGATGGAACAAAAGAAACAGAGAAAAATATTTCCCAAGAACATCAAATTATTTGGGCTAGGAGTGGACATGTTCCATTCAGTTTGTGATTACACATAGAAGACTCTGAGCTTTCCCAAGTCCTCAGTGTAGTTCATTTCTTATTTCAACACTTACCCTATTCATTCTTTGCTACTGAATATACAGAGTGAGTGTTTGCTCAACAAATTTGTGTACTTAGATACAATTTCCAAAGACGTTCTACCTGATATGGGAGTCATAAACTCCTTTTTTTTTTTTCCCCGCCGAGCTTTGTTTGTAAAATGGATTTTTTACTTTGCTGGAAGCAATTGTGAGACTAATTAAAAGTTTAATAAATAAACATAATCTATTATTAGTCAAATTACAATGCAGTTATGTTTTAGAACCGGAGCAACTATGCTGCATAGTGAATTCCTCAATAAATTATGCATGAGTGATTTGGAATTGCTTACCTCAATTTGGACAGTGCCCGATATTAAAGCACACTCCGTAATTCAGTTTGTAGTTTCAGGGCATAATAGGGCGAGAGAAACACAGCTTCTGTTAGCTCCAGTTTATACTGGCATCAGTCTTACTTTTTAATTGTGTTTTAAAACAGTTATTTATCTGTTTACTTTTTATTTTTCTATTAATTGTGGCTTTCGCAATGTTAGAAAATAAATCCACTTCAGTGGAAGTGAAAATGAAAACTGCTTTTGGAAAAGCAATTTTTTCCCCATGAGTTTCATCTTCTCTCAAGGCTCTGCAGGAATTTGTTCACTTACATATTTGTTTCAAAATAATCTATTTTAAGTTTTAACCCAAAGGCATTATGTTAGTTGCTGGTGAAATGATTATAAATAGGAGAATATAATAATAATAATAATAATAATAATAATGATAATAATAATTATCATTATTATTATTTTATGTGTATGTTGGCATGCACACTTACATGTATAGTAGGAACAAAGACTGATGTGTAAAATAGGCAAATTACGGTACAGTGAGGCAAACGCTTTAATAGAGGCTTCAGTCCATGGTAAGTCTTCCCAACTGAGGACTGAAGCATCAGCGAGTGGGAGAAGTAGAAGAGAGCTGACACTGGAAACCAGGTAGCATCTTAGACACATTAAATAGAGTTGCTGATTAAACAGTTTCCTCCACAGAGCAGGGGTGGGGTGCCTTTTTTTCTGCAAGTTGACTTGGTATTAAGATGTAAGCATCCACCCGATTTTTCAGTCCATCTGCATTTCAATGTATGCGTTCATGCACCACTGAGTCACAATTACGGTCTTTCATGTTCTGAGTTAAGACAGCTGTTAGCTCCGTGTTCTAATTTAACAGATATTAGCACATCTATGTCAGCGATATTGGTCTGCTTCTCCGTGAAAGGCCTTGGAAACTTCATTGTGACCTATAACCACAGCTCACTGAAGACAACAAAGGCACAAAGAAGATTCTGGCAAAGATAAGAGAATGTTCAAGGCTGCTTTAAAGACTATGATGCGGCCCCTCACGAGACTAGAAGGGGTATAGAAAGCAGAGTAAAGGAAACCCCTATGCATCCATCCAGGATGTAAATCTCTCACAATATTTTGAGATTCTAGGAAATGGTCAGAAATACAGCCCTGTGTGCACTGCATTTAACAACCCATGACCTCTTTCATCCTGAGATAAACACTTTGTGAGAGGAAAGCATCATGGGTAGGAAGATGAGAGATCTATTTTCTTAGGGCAGATACTAAGTGTGTGAGAAAAAAAAAAAAAAAAAAACAGACAAATTGGCAAACCACTCTACAATGAGAGAGGGCACTTAGCAGAAATAAAATATTATCTATATGTTTTGCATCAGCTGGGGTCATCCTGATCTTTGGGGATGAAGGGCAATGAAAGACACCATTTGGTGTGACCTTTACCTAGCAATCACACAAGCACCAGGAGGCTGAAATCACCATACACATAGATTTTAGACCCAGTTTTCCACATCTGCAAAAATGCATTGGCCAGACAGGTCAATAGTCCAGGACAGTTATGAGAGAAGAGAAAAACATTCTCCACATACTACCAATCAAGGCAAGGGTAAGAATGAATAATAATTTTATGTTACTCACAATCAACACTGGTGACTGTTCGCTCCATCAGCAGTATGTATGGAAAACTTAATTCATAGCACAAATTACTATAGACTGGAAATTTTCTGGAAATGATGTAAAAGAGCTGGTCATGAATCAGATGGTAAAGATCTTATCTGTAGATCAGACAGTTGACTTTGTGTGTGCCTTCTTCCCGGTAAGAATAATTAATCAATGCAGAAAGCAATTTCAAGGCGGAGTGTCCCTTAGTCACCCTGCCAGTCCTAACCTCCGCCGGCCTGACAGAAGAAAGCAGGTAAGATAGTCAGTAGAACAAACCCGGAATCATCTAATTAAAAATAAGCCTGTTTTGACTGTTGATGGAGCTTTAATGCTGAGAGACCATCTAGCCAGGGGCTGAGGGATACTACCTCATCAAAACTTTACTGAACAAAGTGTATTGGTATGTACATGATTAAGATAGAAATGTTCCTTGTGTTATCTCAGGTGATCACTGTCATTCATATGACAGAAAGCAAAGGGGTGTGGAAGGATAAAATAGGACAATCAAGTTTGAAACACACACAAAATTAAACATTTAATGCAAGGGAAGCAGCCCTGTGTTTGAAAGAGCAGGGTTTCCAAAGAAGTCACAGCTGAGGACTTAAAATGTTTGGTTGTGTTTTTGTTTCTGTTGTTGATGGTGGTTATTTTTTTTTTTTTTTGGTTACTTGGTTGGGTTTGTTGTTGTTGTTTTTATCTTTCTCAGGCTATCACACAGACTTCAGCTTCTGAGCTTTTCACAGGGCAAATTCAGGCTCCTCAGACTGCACGTTCCCCAGAGAGGGAAGTTTCTGTATACTGCTTTCAGATGTCATAACACAGTGACAAAAAGGCCCAAGATGTTCAGGCAGAAACTGAATAAGGGAGAGAGAAGCCCCTCTCAGATAACCAAGAAGTTTGTTTTCCTGACTCTGAAAACCAGTGTTACCCACAGGACTCCTCATTGTCTCAGGAAAAGAAGGAAGGAAGGTTTCTCACGCTCTTGTGTTCCCAGACTGAGCCCAGAGGAGTCAGATTCAATGTTAAAATTTGAACTTGCAGATCTAAGGCTTCCAAGTAGAATGCAGTCACTGAAGGTGAGGTTGGATTCTCTAGAGGGAAGAGTGTGAAGCAGAAGAATCGTTTCTATCTTGTTCCTTTTACTTTCATATCATGTTATTTGGATTACTAGAAAACTTGGTTCTCCTAACACTCAGTCTGCCATGATGTCCTTTGAGCAAACACACAGCCATTGCACTCAAGTCAGTACCATATAACAGGAAAACCTTCCTGTTTCTTCCTTGAAGAAGCTACCACAACACTCTTCTAATTTGGTTTGAGTTCACTGGGTCCCAGATCCACTATCATAGCACTGTACAGAAGAACATGACAAAATACATGAATACACACACACACACACACACACACACACACCAACAAAAGGACTGTGTAGTTTAGGCCTTAATCTAAGACTTTCCAGAATTTCATTTCTTCAGTGACAAAACCTAAACATGAACATCATTATCAGAGGGACACGCTAAATATTTGGTCGAGTAACTACACAATTTATTCCCCAGAAGACACTCTGTGCACTGTCCTTGTTAACATATCTAAAACTTATCTCTTTTTGAAAAATTTAAAAAATTCTTGTAAGCTTCATGGAATTAACTAGTGTCCACCTCTCCTGGGCCAAATGGACTCCAGCTAAGTACTTTTGCAACCAACAGCCTAAGTTTTTCCACCTACTGTCTAATCCTGAAGGTGGCACTCTTCCCATTTCCCAGGTCTTGGGGTTCCTCTCCCCCAAATACCAGCAACACGGGTCTAACAATGTACACATAAGAAAAAATTCTCTGCCCTAAACTTCTTACCTTTATCTTATTATCTATCATCTATCTATCTATCTATCTATCTATCTATCTATCTACCTATCTACCTATCTATCCCAGCAACCTGCCAGTTCCAGGTGGTCCCTCAAAATCTACATCCTGGACAGCTTCTTCAAACCAGCTAGGCCCAGGTAGTTCAGCCTAGCAAACTGCTCCAACTGCTGCCTGCGTGTCCCTAATGCCAGATGGCCCCACAGAGCCTGGAAACCAAGTGAAATGGCCTGCATTTCCAGGAAAGGCCTGCATCGCAGTTCTCTTGGACACACAAGGATGCCGGTGCCCAGAGATGGCAAGAAGCCGTCTAAAAAAGCACAGTGACCCCATTTTTGTCCCACCAGTCATTCCTTCCTATTTCCTCCACTCTTATAATAAATAAAAGGGGGTGATATTAGAATTCAGGTGCTCTCCAAACCTGCTTAAAGTGACTCAGCTCCTGCAATGAAGTCATCCCAAGTCTCCAAATGAGATTTAAAAGGTCCTCACCATTACCAACCAAGATCTTGCTCTCTCCTCTCTTGCTTGCTCTGTCTCTCTGTCTCTCTGTCTCTCTGTCTCTCTCTGTCTCTCTCTCTCTCTCCCTCC
>NC_034606.1:36150766-36179204 GCF_900095145.1 Mus pahari
CTCTCTCTCTCTCTCTCTCTCTCTCTCTCTCTCTCTCTCGTCCCTGCTCCAAGACAGTCTTTTCCACAGCCTAGTCAAATCTCCTGTATGAAGTGGTCTCTACAGCATACCTTGGCCCAGACCTGTGGAGGTACTCCACTGCAAAATCCTAACAGTCCCATCCCACAGCACTGATTTCCAAGACAGAAATATCTCCACACGTATGCCTTACTTTTATGAGGCGTAGCACGTATTAGCTCTCAATAATGTTCTATTAGGGAATTTAATTAAAATGCCTTCAGTAAGATGTGTTTTGAACTGTGGTTCAAACTATTAGTCTTTTACAGCATGTCTCAGGTACTCATTCCTTAACACCGCCGAGCACCCCTGAGACCATTCCACGTGCCCCCAGCTTAATGAGAGACTGTGTTTCTGCCCTGCCTTTGTGCTACCATGTCCTTTCATATTTAACATGACAAAAATAAAAATCATGAGACATATGTTAAAGTTAGGGAGATGTTAAAAAGTGGGAAAAAAAAGTAATTAATGTGCGGACCCCTCATGCTTCTTTTTCTAGCATTCCATTTATTTATTTTTAAAGGTTATCACCTGTTTTTCCTACGACAAAAATAAATAAATAAATAAATGGATGAAAAATTCTGTCCAGAAGGCTTTTCTTTGAACACTGCACAACTGCTGCCAATTATGCACACAATGTGAGGGTTTTTGAAGTGGAGGAAGAACCTGCAAAAGGGTGAGGAAGGAGGAGGCAGACAGAGCTTCTGCCTTGGTGGCAAAGTTACATTCTTATCGCAGTCTCCACAGCTGCTCTGATTCACAGGAACTTGGCAATAAATCTGTGATTAAACCCATTGTTTTTGTTTTGTTGTCTCCTCTCACCATCTTTTTTTTAAATACCCAGATGTTTGGGATCTTGGAGGGGCCACGTATGGCTGTGTTTTTAAGCATGTATGTCGACATGCATACATATAAGCATTTATTCATCTTCATTCTACATCAGAGATGTAATGCAAAAGTAATACCACTGCAAGCTCCATTCTGTAACTCCCAATCTACCATTCAACCATGCATAGGACCATTTTGAATACAGCCCCACCTAAACACACACACACACACACACACATACACACACACACACATACACACTCACACATTTGCAAACACACAAGCACACAATCAATATGTATCTCCATTCCTATGCATATGAACTTATATCTACAGATAGAAATAAGAAGAGGTTTCAGAGTTGGAAAGACGAAGAAGGATCAGAACTAAAAATGGGGTGTGTGGAACAATGTGACCCTAGTTTCCCTGTCACCTGGAGGAGCATATTCTTGACAGTCATATCCAGAAGATACTGCAACTATCAAAGATTACGATCTTGTCTCCAGTGATGGATTAAGTAGGGTTTCTAGCATCAATGGTAGAGAAAGACAGGGCAATCATCCTGCAGAGAGGAAACCTGAGTGTAGCCAGGTTCTTGGCAGTTAGTGTCACCCCAGGGGCACTGTTGTCCTTAGGGATTATCAGCATCTGTGCAATGTGGTAACTAACTTGCATTATCACTTTCCAGAGAGTTTTTTTTTTTTTAATCTGAAAATATATTCTTCCCTCAGAAATACATCCTGACCAGCTTCCCTTCCCTCCACTCCTCCCTACTCAAGCCCCCTCCCCCATGACCACTCCCCCTCCACTTCCTCTTCAAAAAAAAGAACAGACAGACCAGAGATAGCAATGACCAGATACACCACCTAGAAACACACTAAAGGTAAACCATTTTCCTTCAAAGTTTCAAAAACCACTCAAAATCCAGGTGTATTCTAATTATTCTAACACACATACGTGTTTCAGATAAGTATATGTTTATTATATGCAAATAGGGCATCGTGTTCCCTGAGGAGATTGTTAGAAATTCTAGATCCAGCCAGATTCTGGGACACAAGACTATGAGGCACATGCCTGATTCAAGTGACTTTGTGAAGACTTCAAGAAAAGTAAAGAAAAGAGTAAGTTAATAATGAGTTATTGACCACCCTGCCATTCCAGGTCACCACTGGCCACTTGAATCCTTAATGTTTATAATGGTGCTATCTTGAGCACACTGTGAGGTGCAGGACTCCTGCTTGGTGACTGCAGAGCTTAGCTCACATAGAATATTTTGTTGAATTTAATATTACTGTGAAATTTAATTTTGATTTACTTTCTCTTAATTGCCTTACAACTAAGGAACCATTCAGAACATATTACTAGAAAACAATTTACTAAATGGGGGGAAAAAAAGCAAAAACAAAAACAAAAACAAAAAACCCCAAAAAACAAAAAACAAGAAATTGCAAATGCCTTTCTGATTCTGCATCTTGGAAGCATTCTGAATTGAAGTCCTTGCTCACTGGACACTACACTATTCTGTATTGTTCTGTATGTTCAATCAATCAGGCTGAGACTTTTCTAATCAACTTTATGGATAGAACGTAACAGGTGGGAGTCTGGGCTGGAGAGAAAGGAGTGATTTGTGACTGGTGAATTCAGGAAGCTACCTTATATGTATGTAGTATTCTTGACTCTCTTGAGTTTTCTGTAGCTGACCCAAGATTATGTTGTTAAGAGCCCAGAGACCTGGATTTCCTTGCAGGTTAATAAGATTAAGCAATTAGATTAGATACACAGCCCTCTGGATCTATAAAATCAAGGATCACGGGAGGCTTCATTTTCTCCCTTCTTTCTATTCATGGATACATCATCTCAGACACATTTCCCAAGTTGCCGTGTCTCCAAGGCACTTTCTTCTGCATGACTAAAACCAGCTTATTTCTACAGACATAATTAACTTATCATTGGCAATACTACAGTGTAGGTGAATGTTCTTCTAATTAAAAATCTAAGAGATTAAAATACAAATAGTTCAAATAATTTGCCCTGGATTCGTCCCCGAGGAAGAGAGAGGCTACTGTAGTTTAGATCAGCTGGCCTGACTTAGGAACCTATTTGATTCTCACACCACACCTTCTGACCCTCTGAGGTTTTTCATTTAATGCATCCCCAACACTGCTTGCTTTCTTTGACACTCACTGTGGTTGCTCACATAGGATGGAGCCATCTCCTTCATCTAAAAGAGAAGGCTCTGTTTCCCTAGGTTATGTCATGTCAGCACCAGTTAAGGTAACTCACAATTTGATCAATTCATTTAAGGGAGATGGTTTTGTATTGGCTGAAAACAGAAATGCCTGACACATGGGCAATATTGTTTTATAGATTTTTTTTTTTTTTTACTAATTTATCATTTCTTCCTCTTAGGTCAAAGACAAACTACAGAGGAGGTTAATACTTTCTCAAAGCCCAGGAGAATTTGAAGAGCACTCTAGGATACTTGGTGTGTTTGGTTCTGGTACCCTCCAGATTCCCTTTTGTGAAGGCTGCTCTTGGATTCTTGTCCCTGAATACATGCTTGCATTTTATTGCATGATTTTTACTAGACTTGCTTATTTGCGCTTCTGACTAGATTCTCCATCCTTTAACCCTGAGTGTTTTAATCGCTTTATACCATCCCATCATTTAACCACTGGGCTTGTCTAACCTACAGCAAAACCCAAGTATTTCCCATAGCTTTTTCCTTGATCTTGGATGCCAAACACAAGACAAAGAGGATAGTCTACCACAGGAAGAAATAGGACCCCAGCCTAGTGACATAGGAAGGCAAAGGTACTTTATTTGACTCGGGCCAAGAGGGGGATCCTCTTACCATATTACAGGAAATTTCACCCAATGGACACTTCATATATAAGTTATCACTAAAGGGCTGGCAAGGTCGCTTTGTAGGGAAAGATAATGGTCGCTGAGCCCTGACGACTTGAATCCAATTCCCAGGCCCCACGTGTTAGAAAGAGAACTACTTCCCACAAGCTGTCCTCTGACCACCACATGTGCAACATGGGTGCACACACGTGTGAGGCGTGTGCAATACATACTCACAAACAATAGTTATAAAGTAAAAATGTTACTTTTAAATATGAAAGTAAAATAATCAAGATAAATCTTCAAAAATGGTGGCACAAACCTTTAATCTCAGCACTTGGGAGGCAGAGGCAGGCAGATTTCTGAGATCGAGGCCAGCCTGGGCTAAAGAGTGAGTTCCAGGACGGCCAGGGCTACAAAGAGAAACCCTGTCTCAAAAACAAATGAACAAACAAAATTTTCAGAGCTTTGTAGCTACAGTGACTGATCATTACATTCAGCTGTATTGATTAAACCCAGTCAGGCGATCATGCCTAATTCCAGTACTCATTAGAGAGGATGAGCCGACACTGTGTGGTGTTGTGGGCATCACAGAAACTGTAACTATTGTTCTCCTATCCACTGCTATAAATCAGGAATGAAGGAAAGTAGCATGACACTTGGCTTTTCATTTACTGTTTGAGAAAGCCTTTGAATAAAGAAAATCCGACAACAGCAACAACAAAATAACAGAAAAGCAAACCTCATTTTGTAAAACAAACACTTCTGTTGTTTATGAAATATTTTACCCTGGTGTAACACTTTCTTTAGAGCCCATTTAATGTTCTCAGCATTATAATTCTGTTCTAAATTATGCAATGAACTACCTACTATCCTCAACTTCAGATTTCTGTTCTTTGATAGCAATATTACATGGCTCATAGCACACCTCATTGGTAGTCACAATTGCACATTTCAGAGCCTGAGCCACTTAGTAAAGCAGATGTGATATCTACACTCTCTTTAATTAAAGTTTCTGTTTCTTCCCCTATTAAAGCATCATCAGACCATGCTGTCTTCAGTTTGTGAATCTGCTGACACCATATTACTGAGGGAAGCAAATGGTGCTGACGGAATTGAGATGGGTTTGGAAGAGGAGCAGGCTGTGAGACAGATCCCCAAGGCTCAATAGGAAAGATCCCATTATCCCAGAGGGGAAAGACATGGTCAGAGACCATGGTTGTGACCTTCAGAATATACTAATCTGTCTTGGGTAGACGACAGCCATTATACAATCGGAGTACACATGGGCACCTGGCATGAACGTAAAGTGGTAGGCATGCTCACTTCGGAAGGTTGCAACTGAATCCAAAGATAGCCAACTCTTTATTTAATCTATGATATGAGGAGATAGTTTGGAAAAGTGCAGGTTGCGGAAGGAAAGGTATTTGGCTTTACCATTTTCTTTCAGCTATTGAACTAGAATCTGAGAGTTTTCTCCTCTCCATCCTTCTTTCCTTTCATCCTTCTTCTGTCTCACTCCCATTCCTTTCTTCTTCTCTATCCCTTCATTCCTTCTCTCTCTACTTCCATTTGTTTCCATCCTTCTCATATGACTTTATGTCGCGTCCTCTCTCGACCAGCAAGGAAGACGCAACACCCAGTTCTTCTAACAGCAGTTTATTCAGGAACCTTGAACAATCTTCACCATCTCCCTCGAGCCCCGAGATCCAAGCCCTTTTATACTCTCATATCCACTCCAATCGCGGCAGGCCACGTCACCTCACCAGGCGCACAGCCTCAGCCAACCAGAAGAGGGGGAACATATCACCACCAAATATGGACCTGTTTACCACAAGCTCCATAGCCAACAGGTGCCATCTTTTAAGGTGTGGCTTCGGGTAGGCCAGGGGAGGGGCCGTGGCCTCCTACAACTTTGTATATGTAAGAGCAGCTGAAACCTCTAACAGGATAGCTAGGCTGAGGTGAATGTCCTGAAATTCATGCATTTGCTGTATAATGTTCTCTCTAACAGCCAAGAGTTGTTAAGCAGAATTTGCTGTGCTACATGGGGGTCGTCATCGGGGTGGTGGTGGGAATCCTGATGGTATTCTGTCTAAACTCCACCCCCACAGTTCCTGGAAGCAACCAGGTATGCTCCTTCCCACAGTTACCTGGCAACAGCCAGGTAGGCTTATCTACTATCTCCTTCTCTCTGACTTTCTCTGCTTCTGCTATTCTCTTAACTCCCCTTACCAGGTTCTAAATAAACTCTATTATATATTATACCAGTGCATGTCTGGTCCCTCAGGGGAAAGGGGTGCCTTAGCATGAGCCTGCTGAGACACCCCCTTCCCCCATACCCCACCAGAACATGTCTTAATAACTATTTCTTTTTTTTATGATCACAACAATACCTCTTAGGAGTTGTTGATCAGGAAAAATCTCAGAGGTATCCAAAGCCATGTAGGCTCTTTTCATTCCTCTTGATTCTACACCAGAATTAGTTGAAAAGACTTTTATATCCTCATTCATAATATAGAGAAATAAAGCTATAAATGATATTGAAGAGTCCTTTTTGCTGGCTAGTTTTCACAATCCTGGAAACTGTTTTGCATTCTCCTGAAAGAAAAAGGTCAATAGATTTAGCTGGACACCCTAAAAGCTAAAATACCAAACTTCTAGGGAAGATGTGCCAACTGAAGCAATAGCGGCACAACTATAATGAAATACCCACTATTTTCTGATTTGACTAGAGAATCACTTTATAGTAGGGTACAGTACAAATATGTAAATCCAATGAAGAATCTAAACTTGACTCTAGGTGTGGTGCACACTTTAATCCCAATCCTTAAGAAGCAGTTAAATGTCTGAGTTCAGGGACAGCCTGATTTATATAACAAGCTCCAGGTTAGCTCTCTGTCTCTTTCTCTGTCTCTGTCTCTGTCTCTCTGTCTCTCTGTCTCACTGTCTCTGTCTCTCTCTCTCTCTCTCTCTCTCTCTCTCTCTCTCTCTTTCTGTGTGTGTGCATGCGCATTTATACATTCATGTTTTGAGAAGCCTTGGGTTTTGCAAGGGAGTTTATCACTACTTCTATATAGCTAATTTGACAGGAAGATAAACTGCCTTATTTTTTAATTAAAGATTTTTATTTATTTTTAATTACGTATGCATATGAGCTTATGTGCAAATATATACACTTGAACAAAGTTTCCCACAGAGGCCAAAAAAGGATGTTAGAGTTCCTAGAGCTAGAATTACAAAAGGTTAGCTAATAGCATGTGTGTTGCAAACAAACTCAGGTCTTCTAAGAGAGCAGTGTGTGCTCTTAACTGCCAAGCTATCTCTCTAGCTCCCAAACTGCTTTTAAAATGTTAATGATCATGCCTGTCAACTACCACTACACTCAGCTCTAAAGAAGCTCCTCTTTTCAGTAAGCAGTGGTGAATTCAAGAAGTTATGACAGCTCTAGATGCTGAAATAGTGACTATTGAGAGTTCATCCACAAAACAAGACAGTGGATATCTCCAAATCTGTGTTCATACAGACAACTCTGGTTAAACTCAAGGGGTTACAAAATATAATAATAATAATAATAATAATAATAATAATAATAATAATACAGCAACAAAAAGAAAAGCAGAAATTTGAGAAAGAGAATTGGAAGAAAATTGGGAATTGTTTACAGGTAAGGGAGTGAGATAGGAGAGGCTTGGATAAGAGAGTAACCAGAATGTGTTTGTTAAACACATTAATGGAAGTGTCAAAAGTTAATCAAAATTATTATAATAAAGAAAAACAGGTCAAAACAACTGAAACATATGAGAAGCCTCAGAGATGGTGCTTGGAAGAAGCATACTTATTTGCTTTCTAAAGTTTAAAGCTAGTTTTTAGATCAGTGGGATTTAAAAGAAAATGGATTCATGTTTTCTGAGAAAGGAAAATCAAATGAATGTTGGATTATTTAGTGTGAGTCATGAGCACTGGGGCTCATGGCCAGCTGAGATGCCTCTTTAAATATAAATTCTTCCTCTTAAGTCCATGTGGACTGATGCCCTCACATTAGCGAGTGCCTGGCTCTATATCAGAGAGAGATTTATTAAATTTAATAGACCAGAATACTATTACATAAAGAATACTGTCCCTGAGCTGCAATGAAGTCACTCAGCCAACTGATGGCTACATTCATTTCCTGACCACTTTGCATTTTCTGTCAGTGCTGTGACTCGGACCAGATCTGGGCTCGTTTGCAGAGGGCAGTGCCACCTATGCTTTCAGGCTTCTAAACTCTACTGGGTAAGAAACCCAGAGCTTCATGATCACAATGTTTTTTTTTTTTTTTACAGTTGAGGTTATTCATTGCTTATTTGGTATTTTCTTGATACTTAGCTTTTGATTCATTATTTTTTTTCAATTCTAATGGAAGTTATAGTGACCCCAGGTCTTCCTCCCAGTGCGATTAAGTTTGCAAAATTACATTCGATGGTTCATGTGCAAAGAGAGGGATAGTTTTCTAGACAAAAAAAAAATAATAATAATCCCATGTGATAAGGCTTTATTTTGACCTGTGGGTTGAGAAGATGGAGCTCACCATATATAGAAAAGTAAAGCAGAGCTCGTGGTGGTGAATATAGAAGCTGAGACTCACCCTATGTGGCTAGACGGGTAATCAGAGAATAAGAGACATCGTATCTCAGTTCCACTTGCTCTATTTCCTTGTACCAAGTCTATAAGCACAGCAAGAGGAGTGGCACTGCCCATCTTCAGAAAGGATTTAAGTCTTCAGTTAAACTCCCTCATTATCACACGCAAACATGTTCCTCACCAATACCCTAGGCATATCATAACTTCATATAGTTAGCATCAAATTTGACCATCGGAGCTGGGAATTTCATGGCTGACTTCAGGATAACAGTGTGGTATTATTTTATGGAAATGTATGTACTCATAATTTGAATATTTAGCCTCATATTACCCAACATATGAGTCAAACAATGCAATATTGGTAAATGTGTAACTAGAAGCCACTACAGCAATTCATTATTAACCAAGGCTTTAGTTTAAACTTCAATCAAAATGTATATAAGGTGTCAGAACAAATCAAGTACAGCTTCACATATTGCATTAGCCTCCTTGATTTAACCCCATTTACCTCTGTCACCTAAATTGCATCCTAATTCTAAAAACATTTTCTTCTTTCTGGACTTATCAAGACATTTTGAATATGTTGACTCTGTTTACCATCTGAGATACTAGAAGGTCCCTTGGCTAGATGAAATAACCCACCAGCCTTTACCTTAACTCACTATGAACTCTTCAAGATTTTAGTTTTGCCTTTAATAATTTTATTTTTCAAACAGGCTTACAATACCAGACATTGATTCATACCAGTAGAGTATGACTCAATCCAAACAGAAAGTGATTGGTTACCTCCATTACCAACTTGCCTCTATAACAGTAATTCTCATCTGTCTGGCTAATGTTATAGCACAGAGAGTCTACAGCTGAGTAAGGCTTTTGATAATGACTCTACTCAAGCAGGCTACAGAACACTTTCTAGCAATGAGAGGGCTAGTGTGAGTTTCTTCCTGCAGTAAAACTCACTTTAATCCAGTCTGGGTTCATCCTGAGAGGCAGGCTGGGCTGAAATGGAATGTGCGAGAGAAATTTGGAAGCCAGGACAAAATATTCTGATCGAGGCTCAAAGTTTAATATAGGAGCTCAGTTTATATAGCGTGGGAAAATCCCCAGTCCCCCTCCCCAGTCTTTGAAGGCACAGGTGGGTCCGTAGGTGGGTCCAAAGGATGTTGTCTTCTGGGACATCAAACGGTCTTCTCAGCAGGCGGTGGAGACACAGCAACAGCAGAGCAGCTCTGGCACATCTGAAGATTTCCACTGGTGGATCTGGGCTTTGAAAGACAGCGATCAGTATAGACAGTAAAGCTTGGCAGATCTGAAGATTTATTACCGCAGGTGGTTCAGTGGCAACCAAGAGCTGGGAGGCCCCAACAGGCTAGCCATTAGGAAGGGATCTTCTAGCCAATTTCCAACTTGATTTTCATATCCTGCAACCAAAACACATCGTATCTTCAGCAATATGATCTTATTATCTAAGAATTATAAAGAGTGAGCTGGCATTGCAATATCATTTTGTTTTGTCATCGGCCTTCCAGACAAACCTCTTGGAGGGAAACAGCCCATTTTGGCACTGCAATGCCATTTAATTTCATATGTCTTCTAAGCCCAGCTAGGAAGATAATAGTCCATAATGAAGAAGCAATTGTGATTGTTTTACAAGATGGACATGATGCACCAACCTTCTAAATAACTATGTTTGTTCCTATAGATGAGTGCCACATTCAGCTTTGGTCAGAGAAGCTTCCTTACTGATGGAGGAGGTATCTGCAGAGACATGTTTCATGATCCTTCATGGACACTAATAAATTCAGATGGCTCATCGAAAACAAAGTACTTTTAAAGGAAAGAGGATAGCATATACGTTAGGAAAGAAGAGTTACATGATGGACCATATTGCGTACACAAACGAAGTTTTCGGAAAGAAACCTATTATTGCATATCATTAATATCTACTCATCAAATTGTTATTTTCTTGGAACACTCTGGGAAACACTTTTGGCTATGGATTGAGACTTGGAAGCTTGGGTTCATCCCAAATGCATTTTGCTTCTAGACTTTAAGTGTGAGCACAGGGCTACATGTTTAGATTCTACCTATGTATTGACTCCACACTTCTTTGGCTAAAACTTCATAAAACATTTACTGACACCTAATGGGAAGAGATTTTGTGATACTAAATATTGTTGTTATGGTTGTTGTTGCTACCAAAGGTGTTGCTTTTGCTTTCCTCCACATCAAGTATTTGTAGGTAGATGTGAAGCCTGGTTTGATGGAGGAAAATTTATCCATAATGTACATATGATCTTCCTCAAAGTAAAACTTGTGTTTTCTTGTTTTAGATTTCTCAGTGCTGGAACTGAATTTTAGTCCTCTGGTAAATACTTCACTGAAAAGAATACATCATTACAAAATGCTTAATAAGTTGAAATATATGTAAAACACATTCAAAAGGTTGTTGCTAGATTGTTATATTTCTTCTGAGAATCATAAATAATATAATTTATGGTATACATTGGGCTTTTCTTGTGTTTCTGTCATGAAAACAAAAGAACTGAGTAAATGATTTTTTTTAAAATGAGAAAGAACCCAGGTCCAATTCATCACACTTAAACCATCTCTCAATGGGATCCTGTGAACTACTTCGAGTTCTGAGTGTGTTCAGAAACCATGAGCTGCACAGTATTGAATGCAGAGTGCTGAACTTTGTAAGTGATTAGAGGCCAGTGCATGGTGGAGAGAGAGAGAGAGAGAGAGAGAGAGAGAGAGAGAGAGAGAGAGAGAGAGAGACTGTGAAATGGAATTGAAGAGGACCATAAGTACAGAAAGGTCTGAGATAGATAATGATACAATTTAATGACAGAAATTAGTAGTCAAAAGGCTTAAATTCTCCTTGAGTTGCACAGCTAATTGATGGAGAAGCCAAGGTATATTTCATAAAGTCACACATGCTAGGAATTCTGAGGAGCCCAGTGGACTCTGAATCCATCACCCCTAAATCCTCTGCTCCCGGAATTCAACTTCCTTTCTAGTCTTCTGCTAGACAGTCTCAAGGCCTCCAGGAGGTCCGCTGCATGCAGGATAATTGGACAATAGACCCCACACCCCAAAAGCCTCATAGGAGGCTACACCCAAGAGACTGGTAGCAACTCTGGGACACAAGAGGCAGGCACCAGACAGAGACACCCAGACCAAGTAACCCAGGGGTAATCAATCATTATTGTCTTTATATAAGGACCATAAAGCAAGCAACACTGTCTTGAGTTGGAATACATGGTCAGGTACTCCAAGTAGCTTTCCAGTAGATAAGAATCATTATTATTTTAAAAGTTACTAGTTCCATAAATTAAATTAAATTGTGTCTAACACATACTACCACCAACCACCCTTCAAAAATACCAGAGCATTTTACACTGTTCTTTCATCTTTCCCAAAGGAGAGTTCTATGAACACCACAATGCACTTAATCCTAGGAATCACTGTCAATTCAGTAAAGCTTTTCTCATTGGAAAGTCAGGTATTGAAGCTCAGTTCAAATACACTAGAATTTCTCTCATCTAAAATGACCCAGAGAGAAGAAAGATTGCAAGTTGCTTTATTTTATTTTGTTTTTCAGCTAAGCAAATTACAAAGCAAAGAATGTTAACTGACCTAAGCAAAGCTGTTATGTTAGGACACAGACTCCAAGTTAATAGAGGATTTGCCTTCCTGCAAATCCAGTGATCTATGCCTATAAGGCTAATTAATAGTCATCTAATGACTAATTGCTCTCATTACAAGCTCCTTGGAATTTGGCAGGCCTTATAATATACTCACCTACATTAAATGTTGAAGAAAGGCTTCCAGGAAAAGGTAATGTAAGAGAGTACGTTAGAAGCCCGGAGTTGGGGCCAGGTACTTCTGGAATCAAATTTTAGCCCACCCTTGCTCTGCGTAAGGTGATCTTATGCAAATAACTTAAATCAAATGCCTATGTCTCAGCACCTTCACTTCATAACAGCATAACACATTAGACTTTATGATAATTAGTAGACACAAGCACTGGAGATAGATACTGCCTCTTTACAGAAGTTTGTCATTTGCAAAGTGAGTATAACAGAAACACAGTAAAGAGTTGACTTGCATATGCAGATAGGGTCTGGGTGATGTCTTAGAAAAGATTACAGATGAGCTAGGACTCAAAAGAAAATTGGAAGTTGCAAGCTCAGGAAAAGGAGAAACTTAAAACATAGTGAACGTAGTGCATAGAGCGAGATGACATAATAATTAACTGGAAACCCTACATCAGCAACCATGTTTTATCCAGCTCCTCACAGCAAATTAGCAGCCTTATCAGGGACTGTTTTTGCTTAGAAGAAAGGTTCATGGGAGATGGAGATTATAATGAAAGACCTGCCCCAAAATAGGCAAAATAAGAATTTTCTGTATGATTCACTACCTGGTTCATTTTCTACAATGACTACACCAGGGAGAATTAATTTTTGACAATATTTTAAGAATCTAAAGGTCTTCCTACATTTACTGCCCAGTGTATAACTTCTTCTAGGTTGGGAGCTGAGAAAGTTATGAGCCTCCTGTAATGTTAAATGCCGATACTTTTTTCTTCCTTTCCTAAAGCCCTGTAGTTCCAGCTGAGCCTGAAGTGCTGAGTATGAAGTACCAAGAACTGAGAGCTGGGCTGAGAGGTATTTCAAAGAAAAGTTCCAGAGGAGGCACTGCTAGTGCAGGAAAACACACTGATTAAGTTGTTTTTAGCTTAATTTAGCACTTTAAAAATTTCAGGGGAATATTAATTTGTATCTTATCTCTCTGTGTTCACCAACACCATTGTTAGGAAAAGTAGGTAAATCTTACCAGCTAGTATCTTAGTTGAAGTTATTGCATACTTGGTGATGACTTAGCTTAGGAGAAGTGATTGAAGAGGTTTGTGGACAGCTTGGTGACAGCCACTTGGCATTCCAGATTAGCCTAATCTTTATGATAGTGTAGTGGTTGCCACTATTGGTGTTTTCAGAAGAAATATACAAGGTGAGACAGCTTTCTCGAGACCTCAGAAATATAAAGTTGCACTGTGGAAACTGTATTCATCTTCAGAGGTTGATGGTTGATGTCTGTGTGTAAGACACGTCAATAGGATAGTTCCCACTAGGTCATTAAATACTCATCTTCTAATGCTAAGAAATTTGATGTGCTGTTCCCATGGAATCAGAAAGTAGGACTGATAGGATTGATCCCATATTACAGATATATATATATATATATATATATATATATATATAGAGAGAGAGAGAGAGAGAGAGAGAGAGAGAGAGAGAGAGTCAGAGATTCAGTCAATATTCTATTGTTGTGAAGAGACACTATGACCATGACAAAGGAAAGGATTTAATTGGGGATGGCTTACAGTTCATAGATTTAGTCTATTATCATCATGGTGGGAAGCATGACGGCACACGGGCGGACATGGTGATGAATAGAGTTCTATATCTGGCAGGCAGTAGGAAGAGAGAGTGACACTGACTCTGGCTTGAGTTTATGAAACCTCAAAGGCCACCACCTGTGACACTCTTCCTCCATCAAGGCCATACCTACTTCAACAAGGCCACACCTCCTATCAGTGCTACTCCCTATGGGCCTGTGGGGACTATTTGGTTTAAGGAACATGAATTTGAAAGGGTTGAGGAAGTTAGAGGGGGAGAGAACAAGGTGAAAATGAGACATACACTGTCCCTTACAAGCAGGCACACATGAAACTTACCAATATATGTACATCAAATTCCCATGTAGTTCAAGGGAAACTGTAAAAATATCATTGCTTACTCATCTTGTGTCGACTTTGTGTTTGGACTCAAAGAAACCAGGGATGAGTCTCACTCAGTACCTGTGGCTCCTCCCAGTGCTTCTCACCTCACCCTTACCCTAAATCTCTTGCCATCAAGGGCTAGGATTCCACTTCCCTTACCCCAGCCTGACCCTCTATAACTCAGTCATATTGGCTATGCCAGTCTCTTGGCCTCTTGGCCCCAGACTACCTCTCTTGGTCATTTGCTCCTCTCTTACTCTCCTCCACCTCTCTCTTCTCATGATCAGGTTTAGTCTGCTGACCATGTTCAGCCTGGATTCTTTCTTCTGCCTGCTTCCTCCCTTATATCTATAATAAGAATCTTTTCCATACTTAGTAATCATTGTAGTAGTAGCCTCCTCCTTTCCTTTTTTTTCTTCTTATTTTCTATCTTTTTATTCACTCCTTTTTTTAAATGACCATACTAGGGAATTTTTGTTTGGGAATTAATTTCCCCCAAAGAATACATTCTACTGTTCTGTGCTTTGTCAACGAAATGGACCCTGCAAATAGCCTAAATCAATTTGGTTTCTGTGTGAAGAGACTGAACATTAGAACTTTAACACCAAAGAAAGTCCATTCAAATACTATATATGAATTCCATGTTTAATTATGCACTTACTGTTTAACATTGGCTTGGTTATATAACAAAAATTTCTCCAAGGAAAAAGAATCCTGAGGGTATACATACATGTATGCATACATGCATACATACATGGAAAGAAAAAGAAGGAAAAAGGGAAAAGTGGGGAAGGGAAAGAAAGAGGGAGGAGAGAGAAGGAGAGAGGGAGGGGGAGGGAGAGACAGAGAGAGAGAGAGAGAGAGAGAGAGAGAGAGAGAGAGAGAGAGAGAGAGAGAGGTTAGGGGAAATACCTGCTGTAAATGCAGCAGGTAAGATGATACACCTATTGGAAGCTGGCAAGATACCCAGGACTCAATAGCTATGGCAGTGACTCCATAGTCAGGTGAAAATGATAATAGCACCTATTTTTCTTAGCATTACTTTAAAAATGTAAAACACAGTAATTTCCACAAATACCACAGTAATACACATTGTCCATTATCACATAATAGATACTCCATGAAAGGAAGGCAAGATGGAGAGAAAATGAGGGAAAAATGAAGACAAGGGATGGGGAGATAACTCCATCTATTCTTTTCTCCAACATACTCTGCATTTTTCAGAAATTAAGTAACAATGAGAAGGTGGAACATCCCCCTGACATCAATGAGCAATTTGAACTACAGATTTATCTATACATTCAAGTTACATAGCAGGCCATGGATGCCTATTGATTTCTCTCCTCTGAAATAGATGGTTTTGTTTAGCTCTGAAAAGTGAACAATTTTTCTGACACCAACTGCTTGTTTAATAGTTTTGGAATAATCTATATTTCATTAAGAAGATGACTTATTACAACCCACCTTCTGTTGTCTAGTGAACTATTGATTTAAGGTAGTTTTGCCCTTCTAGAGCATCTAATAAATTGGTCCCAATTGGCAGTGGCGTGTTGTATACCCATTCCTCACTGCATAAATGTTGGCCTCGCATATTTTAGAACAGGTCCTTAGATTTGTTTCCTTGACAAGATTCTTCCCTTCTAAGCCTATATGTTGAAGCAGTCACTGACTTTTTTTTTAAATAATGCACATAAAACTTTTAGATAAGTGTAGGGCATCACAATCAATATTCATGGCATGATTTATCAGGACAAGGAGTATCTCAGAGTCCTCCTGGTAAATTCAGCATGTGGGGTAGTTAGCACTGTCATCCATCTCAGGGATATTTTAAACAGGTGTTAATGGGCTTGAAAGGTGAAGTGGCTATGAATCACCTGCCTGTGCTGTAGGTAGTTAGAGACTTTATTAGCTCAAATGCTTCAAACTCCCTCTCTTTTTCCTACTTCCCTTAACGCTGAAGAGTCAGGCCTCAGCTCATTCATCTGAACTCAGTGACTCACATGCATCTCCCTTTCCTTAGTAAGGTTTGACTCCTGCTTGGCTGAGCAGTCCACCCGTCTTTGTTAGGGATGCTCTGCCCTCTTTAATATCATTGAGGATACTAATAATTGTTCATACCACCTGTTTAGCCCTTATTTATCTTTCCTCCAGGCTCAATTTTCCTAGACATTTATGTTCCCTTCTTGCTAGATGTCTATGTAAGAATGTGATTAGCATGTATGTAATGTCCAGCAGTTCCTATGAACTTCTCTGTGACAACTGCACTTGCTAAATGGTTTGCTAACCACTTCCAGGAGTTGTAGATTAGATATCACAAAATGAGTGTTTGTTACTTGAATAAATGTGTGAATTAGTAGCAACCAAACAACAAACAAATAAATGAATAAAGACTTTCTACTTGAAAACTATGGCGATCACATTCTTTTCTCTAGGCATAGTGTCTCCAGACTTGGTTCTTCTCATTAGTTATTCTTACACTCAAAAGAAATCAGAATAAATATTTTCACCTTTGGAAAGCCTGTTGATGTTTAAAGTAGGACAAAGACCCCCTCCGTATTTCCTTTAAATTATCTGATTGCTTTGTATTAAATATTTATTTATGTGTGAGTGAGCATGCATGTGTGTGTGTGTGTGTGTGTGTGTGTGTGTGTGTGTAACATGCATGTGAGGACCTGAGGAGGACAGAAGAAAACTCAGGATTGCCTGAGGTTGGAGTTACCAGTGGTTAGTGAGCACCCTAACTCTCATGTGAACCAAACCTGGTTTATTGGGAAAAACAGAAAGTGCTCATAGCTGTTGAGTAGTCTCTCCATCTCTCTTATAGATTTTATGTCCTTGAAGCTGACAATAATCTGGTAAGCAATATCGCCAATCTTAATTCTAATATTCTACACCTAATACTTGATAAAATCAGATCCAGTGTAACATCTGATCTTTTTTATTTATTTATTTATTTATTTATTTATTTATCTGAGAAGTTACCTGTTAAACTGAGGATCTGACAGCCATGCTCTTAATGCCAAAAGGACTGGTTTACTCTCACATACTAAAGTCGCAGCAGCAGTGCCCAGCAGAGAATGTGACTGGTTTCTTCATACACAGGCTAGGCAGAATGGTAAGCAAGGAACTCTACGGTTTGTGATTCCCATGCTAAAGCAAGAAAATATTACCAAGAATGTATAATACTTGGTTTTCTTTCATAACAATATTGTATATAACAAAAGTATGTAGACAAAGAGTCTCTGTGATTGGGAGTGGTCTGTCTTGATAAATCTTCAGATCATAACTGCCACTGACCACCTTGGGAATGTTGGAAATAATTCATTGGCCTTTACATTCCCACTTACATCAGGAAAGGAGATTTGGGGAATAATGACATTATGGGTTCAGTTTGGAGAAGTTACCATGGGGTTGCCATTGTGTCCTGGACTTGGTGTTGGCTTATAGCTAATTCCACAGATATTTCCTGGGGACCTAGCAATGGCTTATGTCATCACCTGTTACCATTACCTGCCACCAGATGTGAGGGATGCACTAGATAACATATAAAAAGGACTCTTTGCCACCCCAGCACCCTCTTGCTTGCTCTCTCTCTCTCTCTCTCTCTCTCTCTCTCTCTCTTCCTTCCTTCCTTTCTTTCTTTCTTTCTTTGGCTAATATCCACTTACTAGTGAGTAAATACCATGCATGTCCTTTTGGATCTGAGTTACCTCACTCAGGATGATTTCTTTTTTAAAAGATTATAATTAAATTCAAGGTGCTCTGCAGATCTAAGGAGAAAGTGACCGTGTCTTGATGCTGAATTTTTTACATTGCTAAGTGGCATGGGTTAATTAACTCTTTAAGTTGGAAGGTGCTATATCTTTATGTAGCTTGCCATTGTATTTGGGAAAGGGAGAAAACTGCAAACAGGAAGATCAATGATATTGACCCAGACTCTCATTATGAAAGCATTTAACTTGTGGGCATCACTGGGGACCAAAGGGTAATCCTTATAACTGAAGTGCTAATATAGCTCTGTTTATTGGGTACACTCAGTCATTCACCACAGATGTCAGGACCACACCACAAAATAACTGGTAGGTTTTTATTAGTCAATGTATTTCAATGCCATGATAGTTCAACATGTCATCCAGACACAAATTAAAGATTTATCCATGTAACTCATTTTGGAGATGGTATTGCCAATCTCAAAACTAGTTAAACTGATAGGCTCAAGCTGTAAATCCTTAATCATTAATGTAGCAATCATTTTTTAAAATGTTATTGACTGATAAAATCCAAAGGAAAAGGGTCTTCTTCACCTTATCCTGGATTTCCTTGAAATATAGAAAAACTGTTCCATCCCAGGATCTATACTAAAAACATAAAAATTATGAGCCAATTTTATGTTTGACTAGTCTTATCTCCTTTTTAGAAACCATGTTTATTTCTACTTTGATGTGCTTGGAGTTCATTTTTATTATATATTTAAAAAGCTGATGGATAATAATTAACAAGAGGGAATACAAGACAAGGGAATGCTTCCCAACCCCCTTTTAATATTTTAGGACACAGAATTGGCAGCACAACTTACTTTAGGAACAAAGTTGCATTGACTTTTCCTGGTAAGACGTACACTGTGGTATCAGGCAATTTATTACTTTGGTATTACTATATATTCTAGGTTACTATTTAATAATTCTGTTATTAGTTATCTGTCATTGAAATCTTATGAAGAATTCTATCTAATAATATTCATTAGTCTCTAGATTATTTAGTCAACATACATTTTTAAGTACAAAATTAAAATCATCCCAATCATAGAAAATCATTTATTCTCAGGAACAAGGTAAATTATTTTCCCAATTCTCATTTATTGAAGTCCTAGCCTTAAATCATGCCGAGAGAGATTATATCTAGAAACAAAGTTCTTGCCCCCAGTAAATGGGGCTAAAATAAAATCATCTTAGAGTGCATTGATATTTGCACAAAGTCTGGTATCTCTCAGAGGGATAATTGAGGAGAGAAAGACAGGCAAGGAGAAAGGGTTGGGAGAGAAGGGGTAGACAATAGGGAGGGGGAGGAAGAGAGAGAAAAAGAGAGGACAGGGGAAGGGAAGAGAGGAGAGGAGAGAAAATGAGAGGAGAGGAGAGGAGAGGAGAGGAGAGGAGAAGAAAGAGGCAGGAAGAATAAAGCTATCAGATACAAGAAGGCAGCTAAAATATTTTAATATTAATAAAATTGCATTACATAAAAATGAAAGCATACAATCCAGGATAGGACAAAACAGACTAAAGTACAGCAGAAAAAGAGCTAAAGAAAAAACTTAAGAAACACACTATAGATGTAGAGACACTCACTGCATGTGGAAGCTCCATAGAGACAGAAGACCAGAAACCATAATATATTTGCAAATATGTGAAGGACCTGTGAGTTTAAAATGAAGCAAGGAAGAGGAGGTAGAAAAGGAAGAGGAGGAGAAAGAGGAAGAGGATGAGAGAAGAAAGCCCTGACAAATCTTTATGAAACAAAGAACTTAGAAGATGCCCTCCAGTTTGTTTTTGGTTGGTCATCTATGGCTGTTCATGTATTGTGCCTTTATGAGTTGCATGTATACCCTGGAGATTCACTGGAGGAAGCTAACTTTTCATTTACAAGTGGATATCAATTGAAGATAGTTTCTGGGTTAGGGTTCAGGGGTTGCATTCACTTCTCTTAGTCCTGGGATCCCCATCAGGTCCAGACCTCTTCTAGCCCTGAGCATACTGCTGAATTCTCTGTGAGTTCAGATATATCTATCTCCTGCTATCTTTAGAAGGACTTTTTCCTTGGTGTTTACCATATAATCTTGTTCTTATTATCTTTCTGCCTCCTCTTCTGCAGAGCTTTCTGAGCCATGAGGAGAGGGAATTTATGGAGACATCTCATTTAGAATTCTTTCAAGGTCTCTCACTAACTGCACTTTGTCAACTGTGGGCCTCTGTATTTGTTCACATCTACTTCAGAAGAAAGATCTTCTGATGATGGCTCAGCAAGACAATGATCTATGAGTATAGTAGAATGCCGTTAGAATCTTGTTGATATATTTCTTTAGTAGCATAGTACTATTTTGTTTTTTCCCCAGATCCCCCAGATTCTTGGGCACTTAAGTAGTATCATCAGTATGCATTCCATCTCATGGAATGGGCCTTAAATCCAGATGTTGATGGGTTAGTCTAAGTTTTATACCACTACTACGCTAGTGAATGTCAGTCATCATTCACTAGTGCATGATGACAGCACCCCTCCATGGCTTCTGCATCAGCCCCTGCTTCCAGGATCCTATCCTGTTTGAGATCTTATCCTGACTTCCTTGGATGATGAACAGCAATGTGGAAGCATAAACCAGAGAAATTTCTTTCTTCTCAACTTGATCTTTGGTCATGGTGTTTTATTGAAGCAATAAAAACCCTAAGATCTAAGGAGGTATAGATAGATTGGTGCTTATTGCTCTCCCTTGGTAGCATGCGGAGTACCTTCCAATATCCTGAACAATAGTCAGTAGGGATGAAGGTTCTAGGTCAGCACTAGTCAACATCTCCATGTCTAATGAGGTGTGTAGGTGCTGTCTTGAGCATTAGGACTTTACCATCAGTTTGGGGAGATCAACCTACAGCTTTGGCAATGCCTAGACTGTTTGTGCATTTCTATGAAGCAAAATGAATTTATTCAGCTACTTATAGTAGCTCTACAATATTCATAAGATTTTAAGAAAGACTTAAATAAATGAATGGACTTAATACCACACAAGTTCAATATTGTTAAGATGTTGATTTTATGAAATCACTGAATATCTATATATGGCTAAATTAAATTGTGGTCAGAGTTCTTCTGCCTGTTTCTAAATATTTACACCTATATGTGTAGAGTATGTGCATAGACAAAAATAAACCCATAAAGGAAGAAGTAGAAGATTGATATAATGAGCACCCCTAGACCATATTGAAAGTGTGATCTTGACAATGACTTATATTTTTCCAGGTTCAAGGACACTGTTGTATCCACTACTCAGTTGCAGTGTGTGTGTGTGTGTGTGTGTGTGTGTGTGTGTGCATGTGTTGAAGCAATAAAAACCCTAAGGTAACAGAGAAGAGAATTTTAGAACCTTAAAGGTAACATTGAAAGGCTCTAACAATGTTTCTACTTAAGACTTCAAATTTTAAAATGTTTACAATCAATGATGTGAAAAATACTGACCCTAGTATGATATTTGTGTACATACAGTATAATACTATGCTGAGAGATATTGGAGTTTACAAAGACATCGTCCATTGGCTGCTTGGTGTTTGAGGAAATTGATAACCAGTGTGAATGAAAGATTTCCTTTCGGTATTGTAAAACATGTCAGTCTGTAAAGCAACTGTTGAATATATTTTGAGAAATAATTTCTCTTCAAAATTTCGTAGATTTAATTATACTAAATGTAAAATCCTTCAATGGAATTTTATATTTGTTTCGTTTTTCTTTTAAAATTTTGCCTCACCTTGTTTTTCATTTAGATGCTAATAAAAGTGTGTTATAAATTTCATCTCTCTTCCTGAGAAGGAATGAGATTTTTCAAGTGTGTTATTATCCTTCTAAAGAATCATGTACTAATTTATTTTTTTATTTCATTCTCTACAGTGTAAACAAGATAGGCCAATGTTATTTTTCTTATCATCAGTATTATATTCACTAGTGTTCCCTTGTCTTCTTACAGGTTAATAATACCTTTCATTCATTTTTTATTGCCTGTCCTCTGTGTTTTTTCAAAAATTTTCTCCCAGTTATTTTTTCTTCATTTTGATAGTTAAGTACCACCTCACACATACGTATACACATCTGTACCAATAAAATAATAAAAAAAGAGACCAATAATTTGAGAAGGTGTGAATGGGGAACAGGGGTAGACTCAGAGGGAGGAAAGGAGAAATGTGGCATAAACATATTTAATTAAAAATATATTCTTAAGTGCCATCATGGGAGGTCAGAGCTCACCCCTACTGTGTTGCTTGAGATGGAGGAATGAACTCAAGCTTCTCCTGGTCAAAAGAACACATGAGCCCTAGTGCCAAACATGAACTGAGATGAAAATAGAAAAAGATTATAATTTTGTGCAATTATGACATCAATAGCCCCAGAAGGAGGAAGCACTGGACAGCTCATAATGGAGTCCTCATTCTGTTTATGTACTAACAATCTTAGCTCAAAATCTCTGACTTCCTTTATCCCTTCCATTACTTCAGTAGTTAATTTAGAGCAAGATCGTCTCCTTCTGAAATAATGCTCAAACCTGAACAGTGGATAAAACATTAGAGGGTCAATGATATCACCCAATCAACATGAGAACCCACTCCAGCTTATAAATCTTTCTTCTTTCCTCCCTCTGTGTCTACCTCCCTTACTTCCTAGCTTTTCTTCCTTCTTAACTTCCTCACTTCCTCTCTCTCCCCCTCCCTCCCTCCCTTCTCTCTCTCTCTCTCTCTCTCTCTCTCTCTCTCTCTCTCTCTCTCTCTCTCTCTCTTCCTTTTGTCTTAGTTAAAATGGCACAATACACAATCAAACCAGAAACACCAAAATCCCTGAATAGGGCTTAGCCTACTTAGATCACATTTTTTTCTCTACTGTCTGAAGCTATGAATGAGGCATTGAAAACTGGTATCATTATTGGAAAAGGCTATGAAGGGCTGGCATGCAAAATACACTGCAGAACTACTGCAGGGTAATGTGTGAAGAGGTTAGAGTTTGACTCATTCTGTAAAGATACACTATAAGAAAAACCAGACCTAAATCAATAAAAGAGGATTCATTCCATCCTTTATATATTCATATTGCTTTTCAAATATAACTAAATGAAAATAAAGATTTAAATTTCCTAACTATGTAAGATAGTATTTATCTATCATCTTGTGTATGAAAAATTTCTTATGGGAAATATTCAATGTGAAATAAAGTCACTTGAAATATGTCTTAATAAATATTAAAGCCTCCAAAGAAACACCATTTTCATACCATAAAATTGTTGCAAATGACATATTTATACTATTTATTACTTACCTAATGTTCTCCAAGTGTTGAACCCTTCATCAATGAGCACAGTGTTGAAGGGATATAAACTCCATAAAAGCATTGTTTCAAAATGATACACAAGCTAGCTACAAATGGCATGAGAACAAAATTGAGAAGAGTAAGTACCCGTGAATAAGGGGACATTGAATGAATTTATGTTTGCTCTTATACTGTTTTGTTTTGCTTTGTTTTCTTTTGGTTTGATTTGATTTGGTTTGGATTGGTTTGGTTTGGTTTGATTTGGTTTGACTTGAGATAAAGGCAACATGAAGTTGGTGGGTAAGGAAGACCAAGGAAGATTTGGAGAAGGGGAAATGCTATGCCAAAAATCTATTGTAGAAGCAAATTTTATAAAAGAAAGAGCTATGGGAATAAGGGTGAAGACCATCTTAGGGTTATCCAGTATCCAGAACTGAGATAAAGTTTGGTTAATTGATTCCAGAGTCAAAGTTGTCTATGAAATATTAAATGCTGGAGTCAAATAATTTCTGATATAAACAATTTATTGCTAAATAGGATTACAATATTCTAGATTTTGAGGATAGAAAACTATATTGCTGCATTTTAATACAGTTTCCAACAAGATGTCAATATCTTTTTAAAAGGATCCATTGCATACAAATTTTTTATAGGTGGAATAAAGAATCTATTCTGAGAGGAAAAAAAATGGATTCATTGTTAACATCTTGTCAGCAGGATATGACCACGGCAAACACAGATTCACAATAGTTAAGCAAACGGTTCCTAGGTCCACAGAAGTCTATCTCTCCTGGCAGTCAGCTATGGAGGGGAAGTATCTGACTCAGCTCTAAAATATCAGATTCTGGGAGAAGGGTAGTGATAGTATCCAGCTCTGTATTCACTAGTGAGTCCAGCAGGCCCTGATGGGTATTTCCAAACACAGGATCACATAGACAGCCCTGATTAAACACTGTGGAACACTAAGCAAAAATAGTAACTAACAAATAGAGTAAAGACATTTATATGAAGAAGGAGCTAATAGAGGTGGGAGGGAAAATGAGAAAACGGTGAGTCAAAGTACACAGTGTACAGACGTGAAATGACAAGCTGAACTACTACCAAACATCTGTCACCAAGTGTGGTGGCATACACATTTAATCCCAGTGCTTAGAAGGCAGAAGAAGGCATATCTCTGTGAGTCTGAGGCCAGCTTGATTTACTAAGTGAGTTCAAGACCAACTAGGGATATGTAGAGAGACCCTGTCTCAAAAGAATAGGTAAATACCTGTCAACATCCCAATTTTCATATACCTCTACACACTGTTCATAATAACTTACATTAGAAAACAGTTCACGCTGTTCTTTTCTGAATTGTAGCAATACTCTAAAGTCATAATTTCAGAACTTGTAACCTACAATTTCAGAGAAAAGCCTTCCCAAATTATGTTCACTCTTTCCTTATTTTTTTTTTATTAGGTTTGCATAGGAATGAACACAAACAATGCTTCCAGCCCCTGTGGTGGTTAGCGGTGATTAGCAGCATGACTTCATGAAAGGCATACTTATTAAATGGAAATCACCTTTGAATTTTGCATTGAGCCTTGTGTGTGTGTTCAAGTATAAACAGATGTGTCTCTATGTCTGAGCGCACACATGAATTTCTGCCGCTGTTAGTCTCTGTGCACATTTTTTATTAAAAGAGTTTTTCGCACAGGCTTGGAGATGATCAGGCTAGGCTTCCTGGCTAGCAAGTCCTACCTACCTCCTGTCTTCCTGCCTTGACCTCCCCAGTAATGGGATTGCCAACACACATCACGACACCTTCGTTTTCACAAAGGTTCTGAGATATGAACTGAGGTCCTCATAGATGAATGGTGAGTCCTTCACACACTGAGCCATCTCCAATTCAGCATTTTCTTTCCTTGGCCCGGTGATAGGCAGCACAACATTCTACTGAGTCCTTGTCTGCAGATTCCAAATAGCTATAAGTTCACAAGGATGAGCAATTGACACCCCAGAGTATCCTGAGTTAGGGAGATGCGATATCTGGAAGTTTACAGGCATCCAGTGGATACTTTAAATTATATTTAATTCCACAGTGTTAATTGGGTATGACCTCACCACAAATTACAAAAAAAAATATTACAATTTGTCACACAAAATGGTATTGTTTATGTTATATATTATCTAACTAAATTCAAATACCATTGTATTTGAGTGACACAGTTATTTTTTGCCCATTGCTCCTCAAGACTTGAATTTTTCATAATAGCATATTGAATCTTGCTCTTATCGCTCCTTGTTGCATGCCAGTTATTTTGTCTAGGCCTGAAACTACTATGCCATATATTTCTTGCTTTTAAAACATTCTCCTGAAGTGAGGTACCATTGTGATTCTCATATTGAAATTTTGTAACGCTGACAGGTTGTCCTTAATTGATAACATGGTAATAAATTCACTATGCCCTATGTTTTTGTATGTCCTACCTGTTCTCTTAGATTAAAGTAGAAGAAAAAAATGAATAAATGCTCTAAATATTTATATGATTATCTTATACATTTTAATTTCATATTTTGATTATGTTTCTCTGCTTATTGCATACATAACATCTCTCTACTCTATGAAAAATGGCCAGTGGGGTCAAAGCCTCCAGATAAGTACAGTTTGACTTCTCCCTGTTCTATGATAAGGCATGTGGTATCATCAGCATTAACTAACCCTCAAGTCCTGGAGGGTGATGCCAAAATCAATGGCAAGAGGCTATAAGCCTACTGAACAATAAATCAAAATTAGGTAACCTATCCCTAGCACTGGACTTTTTGTCTGCTAGCTTATGGTGCCTAGGAGTGATATTGTTCCCTCATTATATCGAACCTCCAATTTAACCCTTTCCATATAAATGTATGTATGTTTTGTAGAGACTTCTCCAGTAGATGGCTTCTGTATGATTTTCTCCAAGACTGATCCTGATTATTCCTCCAACATCCCCTTCTAAGCTTGCCTTACCAAATTTTTTTGTAGCAAGCCCTATCTGTAGAATCCTATGGTCATCTATATAACTTGTATTCAGGTTTTTTTTTAAATATTTAATTACATCCATTAATGATAACATGTTACATGTAATTACTTTAAAATTGTGAGTTAATTCACTGCTATGATTCCACTTTTCTTTGATTTCTTGTTACTTATTTTCAAAATGTAATTTCAAGTAGGTGAAAATCTATATGATCAGCTCGCTATATACCTGTCCTTCTGTTAGAAGTCATTTCATGTTTTACTTCTCTGGTTTAGTTTGCATGCATCTGCATAGGACATTCTTTAACATCCTTCAATTTCTTTCATAAACTAATAGAAAATTAATTTTGATTTCATGATTTCTAAATCAAAACTCAAGAAAAGATATGGGGCAAAAAGTAAGTAAATAAAAGTGCTTTGCTAAATATAAGGAGAAATAAGTGCATTATTATCTCTCATTTTAATAGTTCTTTGAGAATTTCGCACAATTCATTTCAGTGCTCCTTCCCTCCCCAGCTGCTAACCTATACATCATTTCTTTTGTACCCACCCAACTTAGAGCTCCCTCTTTTTATGTAAATTTGTGGTACAGGCTATGCTGCTAATACATACTTGGATGTTGTGATCTTAAATAAAAAGTGAACCCACCAGAGTTTGCACCCTCAAAAAAAGGAATAAAACAAAACCCAATAAGCAAAGTATTCTTCTCTTATCAAGTATCATGTACCAGTAGCTCACAGGATAGAGGTTGGTCTTTGCGCCTACCTCTATTCTTCACGTGTCATTTTGTCTGGCTAGAGCCTGCAACAGGTCTTGTAAATTCTATAATTATCATTTTGATGTGCAGCTGCCTTGCTATAACCAGGAAACATTTTTCTGGTAGACAGAGAACTATGACTCTTACAACATTGTTCTTCTTCCTCTTTCATCATGATCCATGAACCTTGGGTAGAAGAGATATGATATAGATGCCAATTATTTTAAGATTGAGCATTCCATAGACTCTTGAGCTGTTGTGGGTCTCTATGTCAATCAACAGGTACTGAAAAAAGAAGTTTCTCTAACAAGAGTTAACTTCTGCTCTAATATAGTAGTAGTTATTTTAGTCCACTGTCCATTAAGCAGAATGTTTTAGTTAGGGTTACGATTGCTGTGATGAAACACCATTACCAAAAGCAACTTGGGGAGGAAATAGTTTATCTCATATACTGTTACATGTAACAGTTCATCTTCCAAAACAGCAAGGGCAGGAAATAAAGCAGGGAAGGAACCTGGAGGCAAGAGATGTTGCAGAGGACATGGAGGATTGTTGCTTACTGGATTGCTTCCATAGCTTGCACAGCCTGCTTTCTTATAGTACTATCAGTTGGGCCCTCCCACATCAATCACTAATTAAGAATAATCCCTAAAGACTTACCTATAACCTAATCTTATAGTTACCAAACCCAGACACTATTGTGGATGCTAACAAGTGCTTGGTGTCAGGAGCCTGATATAGCTGTCTCCTGAGAGGCTCTGCCAGTACCTGGCAAATACCTGTATGGAAGAGAAGACTCACAACCATCCATTGGACTGAGCACAGCGTCCCCAAAGGAGGAGTTAGAGAAAGGACCCAAGGAGCTTAAGGGTTTGCAACCCCATAGGAAAAACAACAATATGAACCAGCTAGTACTCCCAGAGCTGCCAGGGACTAAACCACCAACCAAAGAGTACATATGGAGGGACTCAAGGCCTCAGCCACATATATAGCAGAGGATGTCCTTGTGTGACATCAATGAGAGGAGAGGTCCTTGGTCCTATGAAGTGTTGAGGAGTGCCAGGACAGGGAAGCAAGAGTGGGTAGGTTAGTGATCGGGGGTAGGAGGCATTGGATATATGTGGGGTCTTGCAGGCTGGTCTCCAGTCGAGCTGAGGTCTGAACCCCGATGGTCATAATTGACTTTCATGACATGGTAGGCATTCCCTTCAAGCTCCTGGAACTCCAACCCCTGCCTAAGGTACCACCTCCCACAGCCCCTACAAGAGAAGCATGTTCAGTGGTCAAGTAAGCAATGGCCCAAGCTTCTGACCTTCAGGCTAAACTCCTCCCCAGTTACCTAGCAACAGTGAAGACCATAAAAAGGGAGCCCACCATGCTCTCTTCTCTTACTCTTACTCTCTTACTCCTTTGTTCTCTCACTTCTCTCTCTTCTCTCTCCTCTTCCCTTTCTCTTTGTCTCCTCTCCTCTCCTCTCCTCTCCTCTCCT
>NC_034606.1:36179359-36187880 GCF_900095145.1 Mus pahari
CTCTCTCTCTCTCTCCTCTCTTTCTCCCTGCATTTCTATAATAAAGCTCTTAAACCCTAGAGTCTCTGCTCTGCTCCATCAAGGCCCACTGCTCACTCTACTCATTGTTGGGAACTTCTTCCCTAGCGCCTTGTCCCACAACCCTGGAGTGATAGCAAGGTAGCTCCAGGGGGGCTCCCATCAGGGCTGCCCCTTCTCACTGCATGGGTCAGAGGCAATGCCCACCCAGGGCCGAGTGGAAAGCACCTGGCAGTCTGACCACATCCGCCTGCCCAGAGCACAGGAACTCTGGCAGGACAGGGGCATCTTTTTCCTCCCCACTTTCCCCCGGCCACCCCTGGGCTCCCTTTCATTTTATTTTGTTCCCAACAGATAGGGGGTTTTGGGAAGGAAAGTGAGGAAAGGGGATAAAATGTGAAATTTAAATAAAGAAAACATTTAATAAAAATGCAAAAAAAGAAGACATTTTCTTAATGATTCTCTCCTCTCTGATGACTCTAGCGTGTATCAAGTTGACACTAAAATAAACTTTGTATAGATCACAATACTATCTTCTCTAGGGACTATGACTTATCTAGCCACAAGTTCTTACCTAAAGCATTTGTACCATGTATGGGTTTCAATTTGTGGAGTGGGTCTTAAGTACACACACTAGTTACTGACATAACTCTAATGCTATTCTTGGCACCAGGAGGCATGACTGGCAAGACCTGTCATTATTCTAAGCATGCAGCATTCACAATCGAGTAAGGCTAGTTATGCCTTACTCCTCCAGGAGCATTTGCATAACCTTCCAGTATTATGGAAACTCTAACCAGTAAGGAAGAGGCTTCCATGAGTACAGCTTGATTTATCCATGTTCTATTACTGAAGTTTGCAGAATCTCCAGCAGAAGGGTCTTACCATCAAATTTGGGAGGGTAACCAAGAGCATTGGAAATGATATGGAATGTTTTGGGGGAAGGAAGGGGTCTATGGGACCTCAGTTGCTAATAACTCCCAAAGAAGCAACACATTTCTTGGGATAGGATTATGCAAACTTGACCTCCAAATGGATCAAGAATATCAACATAAGATATGATCCTCTAAATCTGATAGAAGAGAAAGAAGAGAAGGTGATTGAACTTATTGGCAGATTAAAGGACATTCTGAAAAGGATTCCAGTGACTCAGCCTTTACGACCAATAATTAGTAAATGGGAAATTATGAAACTAAAAACTTTCTGTATAGCAAAAAATATTACCATTCAAGTAAGAGATAGTCAAAAGATTAAGAAAAAAATCTCGAGTTTCTATATACCCAGCAAAGGGTTAGTATCCAGAATATATAATTCAATGTATTATTATTAATATTTATTTTCTAATAAGTCTTGTAAAATTAATGTGAGTTTAAGGAATTTACTGGTATTATTTTATAATAAGAACAGAAGCCTATAGCTTATAGTGATTAAGTTATGGATCCAAGATCTGTGAAGAATAATAATTAAATTAATAAAATTAATTCCCAAAGAATATTCATTAACTAATATTCTATTTGGGAAGAAAAACCATCTTCAGTGGAATATAAAGGTAAGCCCTAAAAGGCAAAAGGACTTCGTATTTAATATTCATGACTCTATAATTACTAAGAAGGACAAGAAGCTTGGGGCTTTAAGAACAGCATTTTTATAAAGCTGAATAACATGGGCTGTGCTTAAACTCATTGAGCTGAAGCTGTGAGCAGACATTTAAATTTTATTTCTCAGTTTGTGAAAAATCACTCTCAAAATTGTATTTTCTCCAACCCAATGCAGCTGCAGAAAAGCCTGGCTGGTGGTCTTTAGCTGTAAGCTTTCTGAGGAACTCTCAGACTGTACATTAGTCCTCTCCTAACAAAGAACATAGTAGGTTTCCATAGATTCTTGTCACTTAATTTATGACAATTTGTTAATGTCTTTATTGTGTAAAACTCTTCAAATTGTCTTGTTTTGAAGAATGTAGAACCTGGAGTGAGATTTTTAGTTTTAATTTTTATCTGTTTAACTTTTTTCTTTAGATTAGTATACAACCTTTCCTTTGTTTGTTTGTTTGTTTGTTTGTTTCCCTGCTTGAAAAATCCTCCTACACCCTTGATATGTTTTAGATTGACCGCAACTTTTTTCTTAATTGTTTCTATTGTTTTTGGTGATGGAAGTAGTGTTGGTGTGTGTGTGTGTGTGTGTGTGTGTGTGTGTGCATTTCTAAACTTATAACCTGCCCCATCTATATAATTTTACTTGTAGGGATGATTTTCAGAGCTGACTGTGTGGTTTTGAATAATCAGTTGGTGTGCTTTTCCCTCTGTAAGCTTCTGAATAAGGAAAGCAATTAGTACTGCTACCTGCCTATGACACCTATGAACAACAATAATATCTAGTATTGTACAATAACCCTAAAGACACATTAGAGGTATACATATCTTTGTGGTCAATAACGAGAGGTTAAACTATGCCTGAACTGAAAACCTAACCAAAAACCCACGGTTCGTGACATCATGGATCTTTGAGGAGAGCCCACAATTGTCACTTGATTAAACCAGAATAATTCCTAGCTACATTAAATATTTCACCTCATATCCAAAGAGAAGTGTAGTCCTCATCCCTCATCTCTTTCCTACAGATGAAAACCATCACAGAGAATCACAACCCAACCGAACTGCACTCACAGCTGACATATCTTCAAAACTCCTGGCCCTAAGGCTCAGGAATTATTTGCAAAAGGGTTTTGGGAAGATTATAAGAGCCAGAGGAAGAGGGAATTTGCTCTGAGATTGGGTCTTCTCAGAATGTCAAAGCTTTAAAAGTTTGCCAAAGTGGCTGCCAAAATATGAGCTGAACAAAGAAAACAAGAGATATGCACAGGGGAAATGTGTAAGAGACCTCAACACCAGACAAGAACTACATGCAACTAAGGAAAGCCAAGACTGGAAAAGCAGTCTTCCCCAGAGAAGAACACTGCAAGCGGAGTGAGATTTTAACCAGTGATTCAACCCTGCGAGACTCCTTCTGCATCACCAGTTCACTTTAGAGTACACTCAGAACATTGCTGGGTGTTTTGATTGAAATAGAAATCTAAACGTACCATCATGTAGCTAAGTATTTTGAGTGAAAATAGGAGACTGTTGGGACAAAGGTGTCTCATTTCTAAGTCCAACCAAAACAAATCAAAAGGTTCATGAAAAGATGATTTCTTACATGGGAACAGTACACTTGAGGAGAGTTAAACAAGAAAAAAAAAAAAAAAAGCTGAAATCCCCCAAGACAAGAAAACAGCACATCTGAAGACAGGAAGATAAAACCCAAACAGATCACAAACAGAAAATGCAAGTCAAGTCGGGGTGAGCAGAAAGGAGATAAGAAGTGTGAAGGCCAGAGAGAAGTTTAGGATTTCAAGTCAAATATCCCAGAGAGACCTAGCTTTCCTTTTATTGTCTTGGTTTGCGTCTTTCTTTCATTTTATTTGACTTTTTTGTTTCTTTGATTTACAACACACTTTGGGGAAGCTATGAGAAACTATAATACTTTTTAGATACATTTTTTTTTTTTTCTAAACTCTGACTGCCCACTTACAGAAGCACAAATGGAAGTTGTGATGGATCCATTCTTGCAGTATTAAAAACAGAAGTCTGGTGTTTTAGGGCAGAGGAAGGGTGGAAAGGATTTTAGTGAGGTCCAGCTTCAGGGCTGAACTGGTAGGGATTTCAACCCCAGAGATATAGGAGGAGTGACTTTAACAAGTATACTTTTTGATTCAGAAATTCTTGGTTTAGTTAAATTGAGGGATGGAAGACTGGGTCATATGGTAGAACTATTTCTAATTTTCTGACAAACTTCCATATTCATTACCACACTAGATGCCAATGTTCACACTCATAATAGGAGTGAATGAGGATATCCTATTGTATATCACAGTGCTATTCAGACTAGCTAAGTTATGGAATCAATCTATCAACAGAAGAATGGTGGAGAAAACATGGTCTATGCATCTGAAATGTAATGTTTTCAGCGCTAAAGGAGAACTTAATAATAAAGTTATAATTAGCAAGAAAATGAATGCAATTGGGGGTAGTTATGTTAAGCAAATCAAATCAGTCTCAGTAACACAGATATTATTTGTAATTTACAAGTCCTACATTTCTATAGCTACATAAAACTTGTATGTTCTTTGTAGAAATGGAACTTGTCAGGAAGTGGGAATTGATGGGAAAGGGGGAATGGAAAGATGGGATAGGAGCAGAGTATGAGAATGAAATGGTCAAAGTGCAATATATATTTGCATGGAATGATATCATTTAACCAATGTAATAAAAAAGGAGTGTTTGGCTTGTAGAATCTACAGCACTGTCAACTATACTTATCTATATTTGGATATATGTAATAATAGTGATGGCCATTTCATTAGATAGTACAAATAGGATGACTTTTCTTTCATTTCATCCACATCTCCTTCCCATCTAAACTATGGATTTGTTGCTCTGTAAAGATGGGTTCCTGAGGGGCTGGAGAGATGACTCAGTGACTAAGAGCACTCACTGCTCTTCTGAAGGTCCTGAGTTCAAATTCCAGCAACCACATGGTGACTCACAACCATCTGTAATGAGATCTGATGCCTTCTTTTGGAGTGTCTAAAGACAGATATAGTGTACTTAGATATATAATAATTAAATTAATCTTTAAAAAAAAAAGATGGCTTCCTGAATTCTGATTCAACTCGGCCTTATTGGTATGAATACAATAAAACAAACAGACTGGGAAAGCAAACACATATTTCCTTTGGTAATCTATTCCTCTTCTATCACAAGAGGAGAACATGATGCTGTCAGAAAGATGCTACCAGAAAGAGGACCTATACTCCATGGAATGTCTGAAGCATCCTAGTGTCTCAACCTACATTGTCTCAGGTCAAGAGAAATGCTCCTGATGCTAGGACATGTAGGTGAATACTGTCAAGACTAGATAAGTTGGTAGATAATTTGCAGGATATTTGTAGAAATACACTTTTATTCTGCTGAAATTTTTGAGGACTTTGCTACAGCAAAGTCTAGTCATCATTGGCCACTGATGGTTTTTGCAGGTTAGGCTTAGACAAAGAAGAAGGGTGGTAGATTGATATGTTTCTACAATGCCTTGCGATATACTTCTGGACAATGTGAGAAACTTATTGTAATAAGAGACAGAAAGAGCATGGATCTGGATGGGAGGTGGTGATGGGGGGATTGGGAAGAATGGTGGGAGGTGAAGCCATAAGCAGAAAAAAATCTTATTTTCAATAAAAGAAAAAAAAACCAGATCTCACATTTTTATATTACTTATCTATGCAGAAGATGATTGTCCCACTTAAGACAACAGTTTATCAAAATGATTTGGAAAGATATACTGAGGATTAAAGATATCATTAGGCCATATTGCAGCATCTGTAGAAGAATAACAGCAGGGAGCTGTTATCCTAGTTGAAAGTCCAAAGAGTACAATGTGTTCCAGAAGCATACTATGAGAATAAGCTGGGTCCCCAGGCTGGGACGACTGCAGATGATGGGATATTTCCTTTTTTTTTTTTTTTTTTTTTTGCATTTTTTCCGAAAATATTTATTTATTTATTTATTTATTTATTTATTTATTATTTTTATTAGATATTTTCTTCAATTACATTTCAAATGCTATCCCCAAAGCCTCCTATACCCTCCCCCCACCCTGCTCCCCAACCCAGCCACTCCTGCTTCCTGGCCCTGGCATTGCCCTGTACTGGGGCATATGATCTTCGCAATGCCAAGATCCTCTCCTCTCACTGATGGCCAACTAGGCCATCCTCTGCTACATATGCAACTAGAGACATAGCTCTGAGGGGTACTGGTTAGTTCATTTTGTTGTTCCTCCTATAGGGTTGCAGACCCCTTTAGCTCCTTTGGTACTTTCTCTAGCTCCTTCATTAGGGGCCCTGTGTTCCCTCCAATAGATGACTGTGAGCATCCACTTCTGTATTTCCCAGTCATTGGCATAGACTCACAAGAGAGAGCTATGTCAGGGTCCTGTCAGCAAAATCTTTCTGACATATGCAATAGTGTCTGGGTTTGGTTACAGAGACAACGTTTGGTGCTAAGATGGAAGGAAATATCATCCAGAGACTGCCCCACCCAGGGATCCATCCCATATACAACTGACATTTCCATTTAAAAAGATATTTCTCTCTAAACTGAGACTATATGGAAAATTCACTTGATGTCTAGGAGACAAATGTTAGACCAAGCCAAATTGACTTGAAGGGGGTGCACATGTCTTCTATATGACTCTTATCATTTTCTACATGAAAAGTATGAGCCCTAGCATATACCAGGTAATATTCAGACCCCAACACACATACAGTAGAGGGCTGCCGGTTCTCTGTTCATTGAGAGATGATGCACCTAAACTTCAACAGACTGGAGACCCCAGGGAGTTTAAAGGTCAGATGGGTTAGGGGTGGGAACATTCACATGGGGATAGGGTCATGGGGAGGAGGTATCAATGTGGAATAGTTGGAGGGTGGGAAAGGAAGGGAATAAAATATGGAGTATAAAAAAATAAAAAAAATAAAAAATAATTGAAGAGAGAGAAAAGTATGAGCCATAACAAAGTCACCATTTGATCAACAAATGTATTCAGTTAGGTTGACACCTAGGAATGGTAATTCACAAGATGTCATCTTCATGGAATTTGGCTGTGAAGTAGAACTTAGAAGAAACATCATAGTATATACCTCTGTACTTAAGTCAATTTTAGATAACATCTAGTTAATGTGTACTAGATGTGCAAAACTATGTGCCATAGTTGACAACAACTTTTGAAAATCCTTGTTGTCCTGCTACTACTTCGGTTCTAGGGATCGAACCTATGTCCTCAGTCTTGGCAGCAAGTGTCTTTTCCTGCCAAGCAGTTTTGCAGATTTCTTAGGCATTGATATACGTTTAATAGTGATAATAGCTATACATTTAAAAAATATAGTTCATTTGAAAATTGTATACAATATTTTATAATTTCTCTGCTATGAAGTAGACAGAAAAATCTCTATGCTATTTAGTCTCTCAGTTTGAAGAGTATGTCCATGTCCGATGACCAGTAAGAAGAATTTTAAATTGTGCTCCTGAGAACTATGCACATATGAGAATTGATATTTATAATAATAGAGTATCCAAGAAAATAATTATATAATATTCAAACTTCCTTGATTTATCCATATGCATGTATCATGTGCATCTTTCTATCTCTACATAGAATAAAACAAAAGAGAGGAAATAATAAGATTGTATTTCATCATGTTTAAAGGTTTGTATGCCATAAATCTTGACTCGAACAATAATAGAAGTCTTATTATCAATTCAATATAAATAATGTAAAAATAATAATTTTGCCACCTCTCTCATTTTATCTTGTCTTAAAGATGTTATAAGAAATGGGTCTTCCTATTTCATATAACAATAAAGGTTACAAGTTACGACAGTTTCATCTTCAAAGCCTTTTATAAATGACTGCGAATATTGCCTTAGCATTAATTTAATCTGCAGAAGCACCCACTGGAGAACAGCCATTACTCCTGATTTATGTCTATTTTATTAGCTTCAGTTACCCAAGCAGATACAGCAAGCTTTGAAACCAGCCTTCCCAAGCCTTGTAAACTGTTAGTATAAACTCAATTTATCTCTCGGCATAAACTTGGTATCCACTCTCCTTTGGAAGTCTTAATTTAATAAACCACACTGTCTAAGGTGAAGAAAATGTGGCTTATAGACATCAGCTCATCATATCCCAGGTTTCACAAAGAGCTTCATCCTTGTACCAACTATGGGATGTTTTCACTGGGGGAACTGAACTTTTTTTACATAGGAACCATGCATGAATCAAAAAGAAATAGTCCTATAGCATATATAGTCATTTTAAAGATTTTTTTCATGGCCTGTCTTGCAGTTCATGCTGCTTCTATCTCCCCAGCATACAAGAACAAGTCTAGTCAAGGTATACAGCAAGAGCCCTAGGCAGTAGTTCTCTTCCTGCCACTGTTATTTTGCTTCCTGGTTCTCTTACACACACACACACACAGACACACACACTAAAGCTTCAGGTTCTAACCTCAGAGTGCCTATCCTCAAATTCTTCATGTTCTCTCATTATGGTGCTGTATGAATGGCTATCAAAAATGCAGATTACTAGCTATTATCACTGAAAAAGGAATGTATACAGTACCTAGCACTTACTAGTCCCTCAGTTAAAGTAGCCATTAATAAGTACTATTATAATCATTTCATACATCTTTATAAATGGCATACATTTCTTAGAATATTACTTGTAATAACAGAAAGTTGATTGGTACTTCATGAATAGATAAAGTATTGAGGACTACACACACCACTTTTGCATATACTGCCTTTGTGCTCTTTGTTTTCTACTAGATAAGGTCCATATACTGACAAGGGAGAGGTCATTTTGGGATATCTCTCTCTCTCTCTCTCTCTCTCTCTCTCTCTCTCTCTCTCTC
>NC_034606.1:36188260-36200277 GCF_900095145.1 Mus pahari
CTGGCTGTCCTGGAACTCACTTTGTAGACCAGGCTGACCTCGAACTCAGAAATCCACCTGCCTCTGCCTCCCGAGTGCTGGGATTAAAGGCATGCGCCACCACGCCCGGCCCAGTTCCTTCTGTACCATGCCTACCTGGATGCTGCCATGTTCCCAACATGATGATACTGGACTGAACCTCTGAACCTGTAAGTCAGCCCCAATTAAATGTCCTCATAAGATCTGCCTTGGTCATGGTGTCTGTTCACAGCAGTAAAACCCTAACCAAGACATGTCCCCAGGTGAAAGATATCCAGGTGTTTTCCACAGTATAGCCTATAGTGTTTGTCATTCAACATACTGTAGGAGCAAAATATGATTTATCTCCTGGCAATGCCTATGTCAAACCTCATCTCACTACACTTTGACCACCAGAGCTTCACATTTGCTCTGTTTTATCAGATAGCTTTGCTCCATTTTCCATGGGCAAAGTAACCTCCACCAACAAGAGAGAATGATTTCCCCACAAAATCTACAAAGCTATAACCACTTTGTCTCCTCCCTCCAGCAACCTGACTATTCTCTTACCTTTCAGTAATTATTAATTCCTGAAGACAATTTCTGCAATGTTTACATCTATGATATTTAGCTCCATGAGCAATTTTTTCTTAAAATAATAAATTGATCATCATGTCAATAAAATTATATTCGAAGAAGCTGTATTTTTTTCCTTATTAGGCTTTGGTCAGGTCAGTACCATGTGAAGAGATATGGAATCTGGTTGCAGTTGAAATGAGCTTAAAAGAATACTGAAGAGAAATAATATATGACCATAGATCACAATGCAGTATTTAATATTTTATGTTCCCGGCTCTTTAAATGATCCTATTCTCTTCAGTTGGCTCTTGGACTTCTGGGAACAGGAGAGGGTATAAAAGGCAGCAGAAGCTAAGAGAGAAAAGAGTTGTGAGAAAGGAATTGCAGAGAAGAGTAGTTGTCGGAGAAGTAGAGTCCAGGAGACAGGAGAATAGAGTCAAAGAATAAAAATAAAAGAGAATAAATAGGGCTACAAAAGAAGAGAGAAAAGATTTTGAAGAGTGAAAATTAAGTGACAGTTGAAAGTGAACTGAACAGTTGGTGACAGTTGAGCCAGGAGAAGCTGGGTCGAGCAAGAGAAGAACCCAGGAAGAGCCCACAAAGTGGCTATATAAGTTTATAGATACAAAGAATTATAAAATAAAAGCACACACGTCTACTGTTTTTATTCTGTTTTCTTTTTTTTTCTTTATTCAGAAAGCTACAGCACATGAATTGGCTTCTACAGTCTTGGAGAACCTAGAGATGTGGTCTTGGTTTATGGAGTTCTTGCTGGCAAAATAACATTGGAAAACAAGCTTAGAAATTTGGTTGCCTTACCACATTAGGTCTGCCTTCACCAGATGTCAGGAGACATATTTTTCCACCTAGTATCTATTGATACTGACTTGAAGCCTGTATGTTATGTTTCAATAAATAAGAATACCAGGGCTTGGAGTCATCAAATCCATGTAGACAATACTAGGGTAGGTTGTTCTTACTAGTATTTGATACTGAGAAATGTTAATTGCAAGAAGACATTTTAAATGTTTTATTTGGGACCTAGAATGATGGATTGCTTAAAAGTGTTTATGTAGTTCTTTTTCAGAAGGCCTGAATTAGGTTCCCATATCAGGTGACTCAAAACTTCCTGATAAGTCTGACTTCAAGGGATCTATTTATAACCCTCTTAGGGTTTCTATTGCTGCAATGCAACACAATGATCAAAAAGCAAATTTGGTAGAAAGGGATTTATCCGACACCCAGTAACATATTGTTCATCATTGAAGGAAGTCAGGACAGAAACTCAAAACAAGTCAGAATCCTGGAGGCAGGAGCTGAGGCAGAGGTCATGGAGGAGCATTCCTTACTGGCTTGTTCCTCACGGCTTGCTCAGCCTACCTTCTCAGAGAACCCAGAACTCCCTGATCAGGGATGGCAGCAACCGCAATGGAGAAAGCCCATCCTCAGTGATCACTAATTGAGAAAATCTTTACAGCCGTATGTCATGGAAGCATTTCCTCAACTGAAGCTCCTCCTGTAATGGCTCTAGCTTGTGTCGAGTTGACACAAAGCCAGCCTGTATATCCACTTCTTTTCCTGTCTAAATAGGCAAATGTAGTCAGTTAGGTGCACATACTCTCAGACACACACTCGAACACATAATTCAGAAATCTTGTAAATAATTTATATTTATGTGTATTGGTGTTTTACTACCTTTATTTGTGTATACCATGTATATGCCTGATGCTCAAACAGGCCAGAATGGGGACTCAGATCCCCTGGAGTTGCTATGAAGAGTCCTTCAAGATTTATAAGGGCTAGGGACTAGGAAACAATACAGATAACCCGAATTACAGATGGTTATGACCCACTGTCTAGTTGCTGGCAATGCAACTCAAGTCTTCAGCAAGAAGAATAAGTACTCTTAAACATCTTGTCTGCAGCCTCATAAACAAAATATCTTTAAAAAAATTTTTTCTGATAATTGAGACTCTTGGTACTAAATTAAGTCAGTAAGGATATCATTGCAAAAATGTATTGATGCCTTAATGAAAATCCAAAGCAAGGGTGCTTTGAAGCATGAATAAATATTTGAACTCAGGATCAAATGTCATCAGGAAACAGCCAGTTCCTCTCCGCATCTTTCTCACTGTTGCTTCCATGGGGAATCTTGATCGTCCCTTGTCTTCTAACTAGAGAATTGTATAAAGCTGTCTGCCACACACTCTGATTAGTCAATCAGACACTGTCCAAATTTGCTATGAAGAGACCTTCAAGATTTACAAATGCCAGGGAGGAAGAAGTGTTTCAGTTAACCTGAATTATCATGTGCTCTCATTGAATTAATTGAATCTTTACATACGTATTTTCTCTTTTGCCAATCATAAGGAAACCCAGCAATATAAGGGAGTAGAAAAGAATTTGTTGTCCAGTGCCAAGTGTTGAACAATGAACTTGTACACATACACATGACATTATATGGATTGAGAATGTTGTGTTTCTATATTTAGGAATATTATATACCAATTATATACCCATAGTTAGGAATATATTTCAAAATATGTATAAATATGTAATATATTCTTATGTGTCCAACAAACACACTTATCAAAAAAATTTAAATATATTACCTAATGAGGCCATTCTTAAACAATCAAAGTGTGTGTGTGTGTGTGTGTGTGTGTGTGTGTGTGGTTGTCTGGTTGTGTGTAAAACAACAAAAGAAAATTTGAGATAGAGTAAATAGGGGTACATGAGAAGAGTTGGTAGGAAAGGGAAGGCAAATAATGTAAATATAATTGAAAAAATTATTAAAGTAGGATGTGGTGCAGTAAAATTGGCAGTAGTGGGGAAATAAGTAAGTTCTTTTGTGAAAGAAAAGTAGCTAGAAAGAATAAAGATTTAGGCATTTTTATCAATTATACTTAATTATATTATCATCAAATTTCCAAATTTGGGAATAAAGCCAATACCTGAACTTCACTGAGACATATGGATGCATTGCAATCTGATTTCTTATATCCATGTGTGTGTGAGCTCATTCAATATATATATATGCATGTATATGTTCTGAGACTGCATTTTACTTTTTGCAATTTTTCTCATTTTCTTGACTATGTAGGCTCAGCAAAAATAAAATGGCAGGTCGAATAATTAACAGTACAAGCAGCTAACACCAAGCTATGCAAAGATTAGTTCCGGCACAGATTTTATTTAATGTTGAAGAATAGTTAGTGGCCTGGGGAAAGAAAAGGTGCTCATTCGGAAAAAAAAAAACAAAAACAAAAAAAAAAAACCTATTGACAGAGGAGGAGCAAGAAAGCCGTGAAATTCAAAATGCCAAAGTCATTCTGGGTAACTGTGTACTTTGCATTCCAGGCAATTCTGCTAAACGCTGGGCCATAAATCCAAATGTCTGGCTCTATAAAGCTTCATCTTTTGGGATGCTTAGCTGGCTAGCAAGAGCAAGAGGTATGTGTGCCTTGCACTAGATGGGCAAACCTAGGCAGAATATATGAGCCAGGGATGTTTCTGTTGTGTGTTTTTAAGTTCTCTGTCCTCTTTTGAAAACTCTCTAGCACATGAGGGCTCTGTTCCTGTAGCTCCCTCTCAGTCACTCTTCTGCCCCTTTCTCTTAATTGAGTGCATATGTTGTTAAATAATGCTACCTAAGAGCATGCTTTATCATCCCCATCCTTGGCTTCTACCAAACGCAAACCTCATTGTCACCAGGAGATATGTGCAACAGAGCATCATTCCTGGGCCTGTTAGCTTTTTGTTGCTGTGACAGAATATGTAAGTAAAGGGAAAGAGGGCTAATTTGGTTTTAGTCCCCGGACTTTGCCTCTGTTGCTTCCGAGTCCAAGTGAGTCAGAACACACACTTGTGAGTCTTCGTTTTGTGACATTGGCACAGCGTGAGAAAATACACATAGAACACTTGGGGGCCACTCAAGGCACACTGTTATTTCCAGTAGAGTAAAGCCATGGCTATCAAGTATTTAGCACAAGTCTGATTTACTCTATGACTGATAAGGCCGGTTCTGACAAAAAAATCACCAACCTTCACAGCTGAGGGAGGCTTCAGTATGTAGAAGATTGTCACTTTGACATAACCAAATGACACACCTGGGGTTATTAGCTTGTGGACATAGTATTATTATTAGCATTGGGCATATCTAAGACCTTATTTAAATTTTATAAGGTCTCATGAGCTCTTAATATGTATTATATGTCAATTAAGGAACAAGCTATGAAAGATTAATAATCTCTCTGCGGGTCACCTAGCTTATAAATAAAATTCCAGAACTTTAACACAATGCTATTGAATTACTAATGAATAAAATGTCTTGGACATTTAATAAATTTATTTGGAAAATTGACTTCAATTGCTAATATTTAAAAAAATAATATCCACCTTTACTTCCCATGAAAATATATTGCTTTCTTTCGAATGTATTCTTTTAGCCAAGATCTCACATACCTGAATTTTTTTTTCATGAAAAACAAATTATAAAAATATATCTTCTAAGAGACTTTTCACAAATAGAAATAAAAATTGCAAGTCCTAGCCAGGCGTGGTGGCTCACACCTTTAATCCCAGCACTTGGGAGGCAGAGGCAGGAGTATTTCTGAGTTCAAGGCCAGCCTGGTCTACAAAGTGAGTGCCAGGACAACCAGGGCTATACAGAGAAACCCTATCTCGAAAAATCAAAAAAAAAAAAAAATTAAAAAATTGCTAGTCCTATAAAGTCAACATTGGATGTCATTAGTTTGGAAGGCTGTGTGAACTGTGGTGAGATTTTTGATGTGCATACATATACGAGCTAGCGAAAAATATATATGAAGGGGTGCTAAAGAGATGGGTCAATGGTTAAGAGCACTGGATGGTTTTGCAGAGGTACTGAGTTTGGTTCCCATCACCTACCTGGCAGCTCCATTTCTACAGACCCAATACCTTCTTCTAGACACTGTGGCATGTCATGCTCATAGTGTACTTACATACACACATACAAAGCACCCATACACATGAAATAAAACTATAACAAATATAAATATGTTTTATTTATATTTATAAATAAATATAAATATAAATATTTATACTTCACTATACTACTTCCACATTTTCATTCTTACGACCAGATAGGTTCAGCAAGATACAATGGTGTGTGAAAAAAATTAATAATACAACATGACAAGTTCACCAATAATATTTTTTTGAGAAAAATCCAATGAAAATACATTTTAGATTCTTTCACATTTTTAAATTAATTAATTTTTTCATGATTTTTAATAAGTCAATTGATTCATTTGTGTTTACAACCCAGTAGCAGCTCTGCTTCTCCCAGTGCCCTTTTACACAGATCCTCACCCAGTTCCCCTTTCCCTTACCTTCTGAATAGGGGGCCTCCCACTGGACACAATAAGTGGCCACTTCAGGATCACAGTTAGGAGTCTCAGCTAAAGTCACCTCCAGAGATACCTTGGAGATTGCCTTCTCCCAGGTCTCTGGTACATCTTGATGATGATCCCCTCCCCCACCCACCACTGATTTCCCTTTTCTCTCCACTGCTCTCCCTGTACTTACTCCTTCTGCCCCATTAAACTTTTCACAGTCAGGAATCAGGGCTTCTAGTCACTTGCATAAAATTAAGTTTCAAGTTGATCTGTTATAGAAACATTGATCTTATTGTGAAGCTCCACACTTCTGATGGCTGTGAACCTCAGCCTGAGCATTCTTGAGGGTCTGGGTATCAATATCCAAATATACAAAAATACAATGATACTCACTGTATGTGTAATATTCAATATAATTTAGTCAGTGACTAATCAGTCAGTGCCTACATGAACATTACATTAATCCTTGCATTGCATGCCTATGCCAAAGAAAATAGCATATGTTCAGTTGTACCACAGTCACTTTAACAGCCCAGCTCCATGTGAATGTCTGCCCATAGACAATGCTCTTTGCTTCTCTAAAGTTGATACATACATGTGTATATTTAGATATTTCATTATTCTCTTTAATAGAAATGAAAACAAATCTAGTATTAAAATTAGAAATCCTTTCCTTTCTCTAGGAATTTTGGGAAATTTCTTTTGCCTAAAATTATATATAGCTTCAACTCTAATGCTTTGAATTCAAGGTCTATAAACTCCTGTTACAGAGCCCTGTACCTCTGAGACTTCCCTGTGGTAAATTGACCAGCCACAGGTTTAGTTTCTCTGTTTGGGAATAATTTAGAGTCTTTTAGAGTATAATTTAGGCAATAATCTGAAGAAGTAATCATTCTTGATAGAGTAAGCTCTAGGTCTTCTGAGTGATACCTTTTCAAAAATGAACCCATGAAGACAGGGAGAAGGTCATGTGAATACCAAGCAAGGATTAGAGTTATGCTTGTAGAAGCCAAGATCTCTTGGACTCCCCAATCTTCCTTCCTGGAAATCTCTCAGTTGTGAAAAAGGGAACGATCCTGACATAAATTGCCACAGTGGGCAGGTGAATGACTGATACCACCTTTCAAGGATGAATTTCTAAGATGCAGGGTGCTGAAACACAGAGTAGGGACCTGCTTTTTGCTCTCTCATTGCAAACCCTGAGGTGACCTTGATCTGGCTCTTTGTTTTCAGGCCATCATTATTCAGCTAAAAAGGTCAGGGACAAAGATGATCATTACTAATATTCTGTCAGCAACAATATTTATCTTTCTGTTGAATCCTTAGACAGTTCTCTGACCTAATTTTGGAACTTTCACAAATTTTCACATAAGGTACCTCAGTGTGATCAAAGGCATCCTCACTTTATGAGGAGTTTCTTGCTAGAGTAAACACAGTGTGTCTCAAGAGTTAAGGCAATTATATTATGATGCTAACAGAATTATCAAGATTACAAGGGAATAGGACCCAGAGGCGTTGCTAGACAAACAAGAGTCTTAGCTGCTAAGCATAGGTAGCATGAAATGCCCTGACCACAAGGGCATATTTTACAAAGTAACACTGATGTCCTGGGAGTCTCTTGTTTGTTAAAGTCAAACTAAATTATATGGATTTGCACTGATATGTTTGAACTCAGACTCAGAAAATGTTTAAGTGAGGGTTCTCTAGAGATACACATTACTTAACAGAAAAAGGAACAGCTTAGTAAAGAAGTGACTTGCACAGTACAAGCTGAAGGGTCTGAAATCTGCAGAGGAATTGCTCAGGCTGGATGAAATTCAGGTAATAGCTCTGCTGTCATGAGTTTGTTCTCTCCAGTGCAGCAGGAACAACACATATAATTTCTATTGAGTAATTTCTATTGTATCATATTATTATTATCATCATCATTATTATTAATTGCACTTATTGAAGAGAATTCTGGAATCTATTCTTTTTTAACATATCCACTTAAGGCAGTGGTTTTCAACCTTCTTAATTTGGGGACATTTTAATTCAGTTCCTTATGTTGTAGTGACTGACCCCCAACCATAAAATTATTTTGTCGCGACTTTATACTTGTAATGTTGCTATTGCAAAGAATCATATTGTAAATATTTGATATGCAGGCTATTTTATATGTGACCCCAAAGAGTAGCAACCCACAAGTTGATGATCATTGACTTAAGATATCCTGTTTTCAAATGAGACCTATACATTATATAAATAATAATCTTATTTCTATACTTTTTGATTCTAATATTAATTACATCTAAATTACATATTCTCAATATATGTTTACTTGCATGTTGTTATAAAATACCATGGCCAAAGCATCTTATAAAAGAACATCTCTTTTGGTTTCTGGTTCCACAGGTAAGACTCTTATGCAGAGATAAGTTTCCATGATCCAGGCAGGCATGGCAGCAGGGTCAGGGAGCTGAATGGTCACAACCTCAAACACAAGTACAAAGCAAAATCCAAACTGGAAATGTTGCAAAGCTTTAAACTCTCAAGGCCCACTCCTGTCAGGCAGCAGGCACAGGGAAATAAGGGGGTGGGAGAGAACCCAAGCTCCGTCAGAGTTCCGGGGCATACAGCCATCACAGGACCAAGGACCTCTCATCCCATTGATGACCAACAAGGCCATCCTCTGCTACATAAGCAACTGGAGCCATGGGTCCCTCCATATGTACTCTTTGGTTGGTGGTTTAGTCCCTGGGAGCTCTTCAGGTACTAGTTGGTGCTGAATCTCTGACAGCAGGTTTAGACTGAGAGGAGAGAACCAGATCTCCGGGGCTGAAGAGGGATGCCATTCTGAGAATAACCACCCAGAGCTGGGAGTCTGTCAAAGCAGGAACTCATTTTATTGTATCAGTCTTTTGTTTTTATAAGGTTGAGGAAGAAAGTGGGGATATTTGGTTTAGATGAGATGACGTAGGGGGTGGGGAAGGGTGACAGAGGGTATGTGGTGAGATGATGTATAGGGTGGTGTGAGATGATGGGGGTGGGGGGTAGGGTGATTTCCTGGAGCCTATAAGAAATTAACACATCAGTGGTAGTTAGGCAAAGGCAGTCTCATTCAGGTCCGTAGTTGTGCTGAGTCATTCTCAAGCAAATGACAGGTCTTGAAAATCAAGCCAGGCTCTGATTTGTCTTCAAGGCTCAAACCAAGACCAAATAGGGCCCAGCAGGTTGGTTCATATTGTGGTTCCTTCTATTAGGCTGCATTAGGCTGCAACCCCCTTCAGCTCCTTGGGTCCTTTCTCTAGCTCCCCCATTGGGGACCCTGTGCTCAGTCCAATGGTTGGCAGAGAGCACCCACCTCTGGTAGAGCCTCTCAGGAGACAGCTCTATCAGGCTCCTGTCAGCAAGCACTTGTTGGCATCCACAATAGTGTCTGGGTTTGGTGACTGTATATGGAATGGATCCCCAGGTGCAGTTTTCATAGCAGAATAGATGCCTGGTTTGAATATACTAATTGATTTTTCATCTCTAAAATGTGTTTTGCAATCCTGTCTAAACATATTTCTTGGTCTCCCATAGCATATGGTTTGACATTGGATTATAAGAAATTCATAATCCATTTTAGTTTATTCTTACTGTTTGTCTCTGATGATTTATTCATTTACCCAGTCAGCAATCCATAATTCTGTTTATCTGTTCACCGATCCATCTACAAACCATAGTACATAATACTAGCTCTAGGTAATGATTATTTGTTTGAGGCCAAGAATGTTACTTAACATATTTTTATTTAATTTTTCCATAGAATATGTTTTGATTATATTGTTTCCTCTTCCTCTACTCCAATTCTCCTCGTCCCCCTTTTCACTCAACTTCATATATTCATAATCCACTCCCACCCCTCACCCCCCCACACACAAATGAAAATCAAAACAAACAAGATCTTCACTGGTTCAAAACAGACAATATCCCAGCAATGAGAAAGAGAAGTGGGTACAAAAATCTCACCGCCAACCAAGAAGTGATCCCTGCTAGACAAGGTCAGATCCCTTTTCTCTAACGGAGTGTCACTAGGTAGATATATCAACTACCATCCTCTGCAGCTTCCTGTTGGCTATGCCCTTTCACCTGCAGCATGCCACATCCCCCCACTTTTCAAACCTTCATAATCAGGAATGATGCCTCAAGGAGGCCTCAGCTGCTGCCACTGGAATCTGCAGGTCATGGGGTGGGGGTGTGGGGGGAAAACCACAAATGTCACCTTTCTAAAATAGGATCCTATTTGTGCTCTCACGGCGTGATACTGCAGGGCCGGAGTGGTAGAACGCATAGTGTGCTTCTCCCCTCATCTTTTTTTTCCCCCCTAAATCAGGCAAATTACAGAGCCATGCGAGGCTACTTCAGAGTCCACTTAGCTTAATTGAACGGAATGTGATTTCTGTGAAGCACAGGTGGCGACCTTGGCAGCTTATCATCTGATTTGAGGTGGCTGTCTCTAAATGAGGTGCTTACAGAGCACATTTTCATAGACTGCAAAAAAGAGAAAAGACCCAGCATGAAAGGCAGGGGTGGGCATTCTCATGGGCTAATCCAGTCTGTTATGAGCTGAGCTTTTCGAGGGATCCTTCTCACCTCCCGCTTAACACCCCTGTACTTAAAAGATGAAGAATCGAAATTCCAAACACTAGGTGTACTCTTCAGGCCACATGGAAACGAAGGACTTAAGTCACAGAAGAAATGTCCCATGCCTCTCTCTTGTCCCGCACCTGTGATATACACAACCTTTTGTACTACTTACTCTGAGGCTGGGGCAGGGAGTGGGAGCTATGGACGGTCAAGTATAATGTCTGTTTTTGAAAATGAGACAAAGCTCTGGCCTTCCCTTTGACTCCAGCTGCATTTTGATGAAGCACTCACAGCCTGTCTTCTCAGCAGGTTGGTTGCTTCTCTTTCCAAAGACTGTTTTCCTTTTGGTTTCTGTAAGATTTATTTTAAATATTATTTCTATTTAATGTATGTGAATGTCTATCTTCATGTCTGCTGTACCATTCACTGTGGTCATGCTTGAAGAATCCAATAGAGGCTGCCAGATCCCTTGGAACTGGAATTACAGAAAGGTGTGAGGTGCCATGAGATTGACAAGAGTGAAACTGCAAGACACTAAGAGAGCTCTGAACCACTGAGCCATCTCTCCAGTCTCTTTATCTTCTGTTGATCATTTCACACATGCATAAAATTTGTTTGATAGAGTCCATCCTCATCCCCTCCCTCTGATTTGTCCTCCATCTCCCTCACCATTTTTCTCTCCCAGGCTGGTGCTGCTCTCCCAATTTTTTTTCAAAGATCCACTGAATCCATTTAGTATTGCCTATTTGCACACTAATACAAGATCATACTGGAGCATATGTGGTCTCTGAAGGAACATATTGATTACTCTTATTCACTGAAGCAGCCATCTATTGTCAATAGCTTTTCAGATTAGGGGTAAAATTTCAGGAACATCTTTGCTGCCTGTGCTGGGATTGTGGCTAGTTTGATTTTGTGCAGGTCTTCTGCAGGCAGTGTACTGCAGCTTGAAGTCCATGTGCCTCCATCTATCCTGACTCTTGGCAAAGCTTTGCATTTAAGAACGTGCTGGTAGCAGCCGGGCTTGGTGGCACACACCTTTAATCCCAGCACTTGGGAGGCAGAGGCAGGCAGATTTCTGAGTTCGAGAGGCTGGGGCATTTATCAATTGTTGAGGCATTGTTGCCAGAGCTGGGTGTTATCACAATACTGCTCTTCTTTTTCCTTGCTTGGCAGACTCTCTGGCCTGGGAAGTCTCATTTTAATGAGTAAACTCACTTTTCATTCTAGAAATCTGCATTATTTTTTTATACAATAACACCACAACAGAAAAAAATGGTCTCTTGAGATGTAGGATCCAAAGTCAAAAGAAGGAAGGCAATGTCAGCAAACTCAAAATGCAGTGGAATATAGATGTATACATATAGATGCATACATATAGATGCATACATATAGATGCATACATATAGATGCATACATATAGATGCATACATATAGATGCATACATATAGA
>NC_034606.1:36200944-36210423 GCF_900095145.1 Mus pahari
GATGCACACATATAGATGCATACATATAAATACATACATATAGATGCATACATATAGATGCATACATATAGATGTATACAGATACTTTCATAGGAGACTTTACACCTACATTTACTCAAAATGGCATTTATTGCAGAGTAGTATCTGAACACATGGTAAGTTTGAAACCGTTTTTTCCTGGACAGGGCTCTTTGTTCATCTCTCACTAACACAGTTGTCTGCTGACAGTGTAAACACACCTGTTTCATCTTCAAGGTCTATGCTTTGCTTGAAACAAGACATAGGATCAACTCCACGATTCAACCATGTTCCCAGTAGACCTAGACTGTTCTTATTCCCAAAGTATCTGTTTTTGACTCCTCATCTCTCCACATAAATTCCACTCATTCATCTCCTCTCGGTGTTGTTTCCTGTGGTTATTGAGTCCGCATCCTGAAAGTTTAGTTATCCACAGCCATATCTTAAAATATGGATATTAGTGTTTACTTAATATATTTTCCAAGTGTTAATGCTTAATTTTTCAAACTTTATTATCCTTCATTTGTATATCATGATGAAATTTTTAAACATAAAGTAGTATAGTATACAGTTCCCTAAATCATCTATAAATTACTTTAAATGCTGTAGAGCGAAGCAAGCTGAGCTAAGAGTATTAGATTATTGTTTACTGGAATAAGAGTGAGAATCTCATGTATGAAGGAAATCAATTTGCAGGTCTGTTAGAGAACAGCCCAGAAGGACATTTTTAAGGCACAGAAGAGTCAATAAGAAATCTGTCCTGTAGAGCAGGCGAGAGCTTGGAGCCTAGGGTCTGGATATTATTTATTCACACAAAGAAAAAAAACACTATTGCTTATTTCATTCACATCTCACGTCAAATTAAAATAGCCTAAGTCCCTGTTTCTGTCTTGCCAAGGCGCGTATATTTGTGTGGTTTCTACACTCTAGGACACAGATGGATCCCGGGATGGACTCGTCAGACTTCCAGGATGAACTGATAACTCAGTGCAGTTTTCAAAACATACCCCAAAGATTTTCGTGTCTAAGTGCATAATGAACGATCCAGTGTGTATGTTTTAGGGGGATTATAAAAACAAAAATAAGTAGGGTAGGAAAGGTAAGGTGAAATGAGGTGAGGTAAGGGGAGAAAAGGAAAGGGCAAGAGTGAGAGGAAGTGAAGAGAGAGAGGGAAGGAAGAAAAGAAAGCAAAAAAACAAAAAACAAAAAACAAACCAAAAAAACAAAAAAACTCCCCTAATTAAACCAAACCAAAATGCCAGAAAAACAAAGAAATCTCAAGCAGCATTAAAGACATGCTTACAGTCTTTGTATCTTAATAAGAAAACCATGTGTATGTATGTGTGTTTATATGTGTACATATGTGTGTAAGTGTGTGTGTGTGTGTATTAGAGAAAGTGAAAAAGAGGCAGAGAATGAGACACAGTGAGTCTAGTAGTAACACACAAAAAAACCTGAAAACTTGCTCTAAAAACTTTTATAGTCTATTGTATTGCCAAAGTAATTATCCTAATATTATTTCCTTCTATAATTCAGATTATTTTATATCAAATATTGGAACCAGTGATGCCTTGTTTTACAAATATCTCTTTCTTTAAACAATTAGAGTCTTCTGCTATAGTAGGACTGTTTTCACCTTTAAACCTTTACTTTGTCATTGAAAAGACCAGATGAAGGCCTTACCTGAAAGGTTCTGAACTTTCAAGTATATTAAAATGAAAGGAAGTAAGGAAGAAAGAGAGAGAGAGAGAGAGAGAGAGAGAGAGAGAGAGAGAGAGAAAGGAAGGAAGGAAGGAAGGAAGGAAGGAAGGAAGGAAGGAAGGAAAGAATGAAGAAAGGAAGGAAGGGAGGAAGGAAGGAAGGAAGGAAGGAAGGAAGGAAGGAAGGAAGGAAGGAAGGAGACCAACACCCCCCCCCCAAATGCCATAAAATGTCTCCTTGAATCTGGCTATGGAGAAGATACATGCATTACTATTGACTAATATCCTTTATGTCAATTTCATATGGTTTCTCCCACACCATCTTTTTCTTTTCACACTTACTTTGACTGAGAATTGTGCAGACAATCATGTGGTATGGAGCACTGACTACAACACAGCAGTACCAACTGTACAACATGTTCATCTGTCTCCTGCATTTTTATTTTTATTATTTGTGTGTGTTTTAATTAATTTATTCATTTTTTCAAATTACATCTTGATTGCCATCACTCCTCCTGGTCCTCCCTAACAAAGTCCCTCCCTCCTCCCTCCTCAGCTGATTGACAAGAAATGTTTTAGTTTTACTTGACATGACCTAGAGGATGGTTTTCTGTGTTTGCTTCAAGGAGACCATAGTATCTCTCTGGCCAATGCTTTCTCTATGATGCTAGTAACAACTGTTAATGCTTTAACTGGTAGAATTCTAATTGTAGCTTTGTCTACTTGTGGGGCCATGATAGGCAGCCTATTTTGGTTGAATGAGGCTTGCTATGGTGAATGGTGACCCAGTAGAAAACTCTATAAGGGACGGAAAAGTGAGCCACATTCCCAGAGTCAGGTGTCTGACACCACAGAGCCTCCAACTCTGTAATTCTGTGACTATAAGTCACACAGACAATGTCCCAAGCCTCTGGCATTCTGGCTAGACTCCATGCCCACAGTTACCTGACTATAGCCAGGTATGCTCCTCCCCACAGTTACCTGATAACCCATCCTGCTATAAAAGGGGCTGCTGGATCCCTCCTTGCTCTCTCTATGCTCTCACTTTTCTTACTCTCATCTTAGCCCTCCTTCTCTCTATCTCCCCCCCCCAATCCATGTGGCCATGGCTGGCCTCTCTCCCTCCTTCTACTGTTTCTCTTTCCCCCTGCCTTTCTACAATAAAGTTCTAAAACCATAGACTGTCTCTGTTCAGCAAGGCCTGCCATGCTTGAACGATGGGATAGGCTTTCCCCTAAGGAGCAGCATCTAACCTCCTGCACTCCAGCCACAGACCAGACCAAGGACTCTCACCCATGTGGGAACCACCCAGTGCCTGCCTCTCACCCTGCCCTCTCCTCTCTTCAGTCCCGGGGCTGACTGAGCCATCCCAGGTGCCCTCATTCTGTTCTCAGCTCTTCCACTGTGTCCATCGGTGTCTGGGATGCCCAACTCTGAGAACCTGGTACCTAAGGCTGCCCCTTGTCCACCACCCACCGAGCTGGGATTCCATGGCTTCCCACAGCCAGACACCCACTCGGGGCCACAATGGAAAGTGTGCAGTAGTCCTTCTGTGTCCACCGGCCCAGAGCACTGGAACTCTGGCAGGATGTGGCTTTTCTCCCACTCCCTTTATTCCCCCACACCCACTGCCCCACACCTACTGAGCATAATATTTCAGAGAATAGAAACTTCTATGGAAGCTTCCTGCATGTTCATTTCACCGCTGAAAACTTTTCTGATCTGTTTCCTCTCTGTGTTCTGACCAGTTTGTTGTTCAATGACTAAACTATTCAGAAGGCAGAAGTCCCACCAACAAATTTGTAGTCACTCTTCAGCTTTGTCATTACTGGAATGTGAAATATTTGGGCATAATTTTACATTTGAACTGGTGGCACTGTTTGGGAAGCTTATGAGATTTCTAGAAATAAATAACTTTCCTAAATAAAGTAACTCTTTCTTGTTGGGCTTTTGGAGTTTATAGGCAGGCCACACCTCTATTATTTTCTGCTTCCCAGCTGTTGATGCAATGTGATAGGCCAGGATTTTGAAGCTATGAAGAACTGTATCCCCTGTAGAACCATAAGCCAGAATAAACTTTTTTCCCTTTAAATTGCTTTTGCCAAAGTATTTTTTCATAACAAGAAACATAAACACTATTGTGAATGTCAAGAAGTGCTTGCTGACAGGAGGCTGATAGAGCTGTCTCCTGAGAGGCTCTGCCAGAGCCTGACAAATACAGAGGCAGACGCTAGCAGCCAACCATTGGACTGAGCATGGGGTCCTCAATGGAAAAGTTAGAGAAAGAACTGAAGGAGCTGAAGGGGTTTGTAACCCCATAGGAAGAACAACAATATCAACCAACCAGATACCCCAGAGCTAGACCCCCCCCCCCAAGAGCTCCCAGTAACTAAACCACCAACCAAGGAGTACACATGGAGGAACTCATGGCTCCAGCCACATATGTAGCAGAGGATAACCTTGTCGGGCATCAATGGGTGGAGAGGCCCTTTGTCCTGCCTGTGAAGACTGGATGCCCCAGGGTAGGTGAATTCAAGGGCGAGGAGGAGGGAGTGGTTGGATTGGTGGGAGAACAACCACATAGAAGCAGGTGGAGGGGGGATGGGATAGGGGGTTTCTGAGGGGGGGGACAGGGAAAGGGATACATTTGAAATGTAAATAAAGAAAATATCCAATAAAAACAAAGAAACATAAACATAAACCAAGAACCACGTTAGCCTCTTTCTCAGTACATTTTCGTTCCCTATAAATCCTACACTCAATTTCCATTTTTCTATTTGCCATTCTTATTACCTAAAAACTCTCTGTCTCTCAAAAGGGAAGAAAAAAAGTGGAATGAGGCGGGCTTGAGTGAGTAAGTACTGGGAGGGGAGAAAGGGCTGATATTCGGTAGTAAAGAATAAACAAATAAATGATAAAAAAGAACCCACAACTTTGTCCTTTGCTTGACTTATGCCCATTTTCTCAGCAAGTAATGAGAACAGTACACTTATCAGAAAGATTAAGAGTAGAGAAAAACCATAAGAAGATACTTTGTGTGAAAGAAAAATAAAAGCTAGGAAACCACCATATATGTTTTACACGAGTGAAGAAAGCTTAGCATTGTACTTACAAAGTTCTGAGTTGTTATTTCCACACTTCCAAATTGTCTGACTTAAAAAAAAAAATCTCTAAGAATTAAACTGGCATCCTCAAATGAATTTTTCTTAATTAAATGCATGGTTCAAACTGTCCAGAGACAGTCACTAAGCAAAGAAAATGGAGAAAGAACAAGCAAAAAGGAATACTGAAAATCCTGTAATATTCTCATCTGTACCAGCAACAGTAATATCTTATGTGAATAACAGTTGAGTTTAAGCTAGAGTAGTTTAGTGAATACCTGTTTTATTTTATTTTTTTTTAGAAATATGCATACCACAGATGAAAATGAAGGCTTTCAGTTATTTATTTTGGTCAATACCAGATGTTTTGCTAATTAGCATAATGAATGCTAGTAATAGGTTGTCAATTGTGAAATGAAGTTGATAAATAATGTAATGAGCACTCTAAGTAGATTCTCATTAAAAAGTGATAACATTCAGAATTTGTGAACAGGCAAAATGTCCCCAGAAGTCCACCCAGCCTGGGCGGGGAGGACAGCAGAGATAGGAAAGCTTGTCAGATGGGTATCTCAGGGACAGGCACCAAAGCACCGATAATCACTCTCTCCAGCTCACCTTGACCTCCCGGGATACCGCTGACTCACCAAAACCTGTCGGGTCCCCCTCCACTCTCTTAAGTTTTCATGAAACCTCAGGACACCTCTGAAAACAGAAAGCTGCTACTTTATTTCCAACTGTATCTGTTTTTAAAATTGCTGGACAATGGACACGTATTTCAAAATAACTTTAACAATATGAATCTTTTTATGATTCTACTGACTACTAAGGCTAGAACTAACTAATTAATTATGCCGCAGAATTATGTCAAGGACTTTTCTGGCACAGGAAGATTACCTGAAGTTTTTAATTCTATCTATCTATCTATCTATCTATCTATCTATCTATCTATCTATTAATCCATACATTTATTATTGCCTTTATTTACTTTTTTAAAAAGTGTGTGCATGTGCATATATGTGTGTGTTTAAGATCAAGCATGCCATGGGATGCACATGAAGATCAGAGGAAAAACTTGGGTGTCAGTCTTCCTCTTTTACCTTGAGGCAAGGTCCTTTTACTGTTCACAATTGCATATGCCAGGTTAACTACCCACATGTTTCTAGTGATTCTTCAGTCACAACTTCTCATCTTCCAGGAAGGGCATTTTGATAAGCAAAGCACTAAACTGTTATCCCCAGCTTCTATATAGTTTGTAGGGAGCTGAACTTACATCAGCAGGCTTGCTTGGTGTGGACTTCACACAATGAGATATCTCCTAAGCTTTGATTATTCATCTGTCTATCTATCTATCTATTTATCATCTATTTTCTACCTACTTATTTATTCTGCAGTCCCTGGATGAAGCCCAGAATCTTGTGAATTATGCACATGATAGGTTTTTTACAAATGTCATAACAGTCAGCCATACTACTGACACAATCTTCTCTTCACCGGAAGCCATGTCCTTAGGCAACATTGTGTCATGCTTCATTTTGTCTATCTTATCATCAGAATCTTGGTATTTTATTTTGTTTTATTTCTTTTATTTTATTTTATATTGGCACTCAGCTGATGAAATGATGCTGGCTTCTTCTTGGGTATGCTTGCCTCCGGATATCAGATTCTAGATTTCTGGCCATTATCAATTATTCAGAACTGTATTAATGAGCTTGAGAGAAATGATAGCTTAATCTCTGAGGCAGGTATGAACAGTTTGAGGAAGACCAACCAGGGAAAATATGTAAGCTGAGAGGAGAAGACAGAAGAAAGCCAGTTGAAGAGCTCTGGTGTCAGGGGCTAGAGGGTAAACAGATGTTGTTCATGTGTAAGGAAATATAAGGAAAATGTAGAAGAAAAAGAAATGGGAAATTAAGGAAGAGAAGGAAAGGGAGTCTTTAGGGGTTTGTAGAACATTGGTTCTCTTGCTTAGCTCATGTTGTTTCCTAGTTTTTGTAGGTTTTCTCTTTACTAATGCAGTCGAACTGTTTGTTGCTATAGACAGAGGTACAAATAATCTTGATAGTAAATACTCACACATACTTTACCCTCTCTAGTTCGTGGTTTCTTGGCACAGTCATTTCTTTATCTCTTTTGACCTAATTTCATATTCATAGATATTCACTGACATGTGTGCCCAGAATAGCTGCACGTGTGATGGACCAAGAGAAGAGCTTACTCAGAGACAAATAGGTAGTCATGGAAGGTATCTTTAATGTGATATAGCTATTTCCTGGGGAAGAATTGGAGGTAGACCAGTAAGGTGGCATATGCACCTTTGTGGGGGTTAGAAACTTGTGACCACTTGCTGGGATGATCTTCAGCTCAGTATTTCTAGGTAGATCAGGAATTTGGAAGTGTTTGGGATCAGTGGGGTTTCTTATAGGAGAAAGAAAAGGGGGTGTCCTCTACTCTTTTACTCATATTTTCTCTTGAATTTGGGGAAAATCAGTTATTTCTTGCCTTCTTCTCTCATTCATTTATTCATAGAAAAAAAAGGGTTAGGTTTCTAGTATCATTCACAGTGTTGAAAACCCAGAGTTGAATAAAACCAAGCCCCTCATCACTTAAATCATCATTCCAATTTAAACTCTGCTGATCAGGGCAACTTTCACTGGTGTGCCCCTTTATTTTTTTTTAATTCTTTTTCTTTTTTACTGTAAAGGGTTTTTTTGTTGGTTATTTTATTTATTTACATTTCAAATGTTATTCCCCTTTCCCAGTTTCCCCTGCATAAGCCCATATCCCCTCATCCCTCCCCTTGCCTCTAGGGTGGTGCTCCCTCATTTGCCCACCCACTCCTGCTTCAACAGTCTAGTGTTCCCCTATCCTGGGTCATCAAGCCTCCACAGAACCAAGGGACTCCCATCCCAGTGATATCAGATAAAGCAATCTTCTGCTACATATCCATCTGGAGCCATGAGTACCCACCGTGTACTTTTTGGTTGGTGGTTTAGTCTATGGGAGCTTTGGGGGATCTCCAATATATAACAAGGACACATGTTCCACTATGTTCATAGTAACCTTACTTATAATAGCCAGAAGCTGGAAAGAACCATGATGTCCTTCAACAGGGGAATGGATACAGAAAATGTGGTACAATTACAAAATGGAGTACTACTCAGCTATTAAAAAGAATAATTTCATGAAATTCTCAGCAAATGGATGGAACTTGAAAATATCCTAAGTGAGGTAACTCAGTCACAAAAGAACACATATGGTATATGTCCTCACTGATAAGTGGATGTTAGCTAAAAAGAAGCTCAGAATACCAACAATACAACTCTCAGACTATAGGAAACCCAAGAAAAAAGAAGATCACACCAAAGTGTGGATGCTACAATACTACTCAGTAGAGGGAAGAGAATAATCTCTGGGGAGAGGAAGGAGAAAATGATCTGGGAGAGAGAAAGGAGGGAGGAGGGAAAGGGGGGCCAGCTCAGATAAAGGAGGAGATGGGGGAGACATACAGATGGTCAGAAACTTGAAAGTAGGTATGTAGCAGTGGGGGAAGGGGAACTGGGGGTAGCCACTAGAGAGTCCCAGATACCAGGGACCCAAGAGTTTCCCATGACCCAACTGGGAGGACTTTAACCAAAATATCAAACAAAGGGGAGATAGAACCTATAGAGACCATATCCAGTGGATTGGCATGGCCCCACCTCAAAAATGTTACTCCAGAATTCCTCCTGTCAAAAGGAAATGCAGGGATAAAGAGTAGAGCAGAAACTGAAGGAAAGGCCATCCATAGACTGCCCTACCAAGGGACCCATCCCATGTGCTGAGGCATCCTCCTTCTTATCCCCACTTTTCAATATCTCTGACATGCACAAGAATATTATGGACAAAAGTGTACAAAATAAAGAATGGGAATTTGAGCTTTTCCTCTCAGCTATTAGAAAGCCTAGCATTTCAGGAGATGCAAGGTGTGTAGATTACACTTTATAAATCACTTTGCAAACTTTATTTTCACTTCATCACAACAGAAACTAGGCAGGCGCTACCAGCTCCATTCTGGAGTTACCACAAGGAACTATGCCCTCTAATATTTGACAGATATACAAAAGGCATGGAATTTGGGCTGATCTTTTGATCCCCATACAAGTGTTTCCTTCCTCCCTAATGGTTCTAGCACAGTGTCAGACAAGCCAAAGTGGCATGTGAGTTTCACCACTGGCTCCATAAGTCTCTCACCCTCTTTTGAAAGCCTCTGTCTTTAAAGGAGTAATGTGATAACAAAATATTTTACTGAGTCATCAAATATACTGGAAATTGTTTACAAATCTAAAGTAGAAAATATGAGAACCTATTAGGTCTCAGGCTCTATATAGGGATTTTGTACACACGTATCTCTTTATTTTTTTAAATTTCAACAGTGATATAAAATAGTGTTTCAAAAACTATAAAATACCTTGGTGCGACTCTAACTAAGGAAGTGAAAGATCTGTATGACAAGAACTTCAAGTCTCTGAATAAAGAAATTGAAGAAGATCTTAAAAGATGGAAAGATCTCCCATGCTCATGGATTGGCAGGATTAATATACTAAAAATGGCTATCCTGTCGAAAGCAATCTACAGATTCAATGCAATCCCCATCAAAATTCCAACTCAATTCTTGACTGAA
>NC_034606.1:36212237-36226293 GCF_900095145.1 Mus pahari
GGAATGCCAGGGCCAAGAAGTGGGAGTGAGTAGGCAGGGAAGTAGGGTGGTGGGGGGAGGGTATAGGGGATATTTGGTATAGCCTTTGAAATGTAAATGAAGAAAATATCTAATAAAATAATTTTAAAAATAAAATAGTGTTTGAATCATTTTAGAAATCTTAAGGCTTGAATAATAAAGTTCCATATTGATACACATTACATAAGTAAAGGAACAGGTTCCATTGGTTAAGCTCAAGCCATTAGGATCTGACAGATTGATTTCTTTGGAACACGAGATCTACATGATGACAATCTGAGTCAAAAAAATAGCCCTTCAAGTCATCAACTGGTTTCCTAATAGCAAATGGCCAGTCCTAAAAACAAACATATATGTAACTATAGAGAAGTGCTCAGGATTTCACACTGCCCTGAGGATAAAGCCATTCACTAAGTATGATGCTTTTCCTATTATCCATTTATCTATTGTACTGGCTGGTTTTGTGTCAACTTGACACAGGCTGGAGTTATTACAGAGAAAGGAGCTTCAGTAGGGGAAATGCCTCCGCAAGATCCAGCTGTAAGGCATTTTCTCAATTAATGATTAAGGGGAAAAGCCCCCTTGTGGGTGGGACCATCTCTGGGCTGGTAGTCTTGGGTTCTATAAGAGAGCAGGCTGAGCAAGCCAGAGGAGGCAAGCCAGTGAAGAACATCCCTCCATGGTGTCTGCATCAGTTCCTGCTTCCTGACTCAAGTTCCAGTCCTGACTTCCTTTGGTGATGAACAGCGATGTGGAAGTGTAAGCTGAATAATTTGCTTCTTGGTCATGATGTTTTGTCCAGGAATAGAAACCCTGCCTAAGACATCTATCAATAAAGATAGATTTAGTATTTAATTTCTACTTAAGACATTCATGGATTCTCAATCCAAGTCAGGGATTGAGCCACTTGCTTCAGGATACAAACTCAACTTTTAATTACCTTAAGTCACGGAGGGATGAAGACACCAAGTAGACAGTGACGAGCCAGGGAGTACAGACAAAATGATCTGACATTTAGACAGTGTAGAACACATTCCAGGTGGGAAGGTAAAAATAATCTTAATAACCACCATTTATTTTGCATATATTATGTGCTTCGTTGTGGGACAGATGCTTTATATAAATGGATCTGTTTAATATTCCAAGCAGCATTGTAACATAAGCAACATCTAACTATTCATAGATTACATATTTTCTGTATTCCCATTATTTGCAAGGGCCTGGGAGAGGGTCTGGAGGCCTTCTCCAGCCTCTGAGAGAACTGCAGCTAAATCACATTTTTGACACCAAACATCCCTTTCTCAAAATACTGAAATGCCCAGAGTGATTAGAACGGATGATCTAACTGAACTTTGAGCATACAGATCAGATTCAAACCAGGATTCACCAGTTCACCAGACACAGGCACAAATTTTTCTTTTTGAGTCTCCAGAACATGGGAACACTGTATAAGGAATAAAGAATAAAAGCTTGGTTAATATTTTTTTTACTCGGTTTTACTTCAGCTTGACTGAAGAGAATTAGGAAAGACTTCTGAGACAAATGAAGGAGACAAGATCATCATCAGATTATGAATCAGAGACATCAGAGGATAGAGAGGATCAAGGTTTGACATGGTACACATGAGACAGGCACAAGACATTTATTATATGAACATGATGTTTAAGATAATTTTCATTTTGAAAATTCCATACCTGTGTACAATTTATCTTGACTATATCCGTCACTGACTTCATTCCTCAAAATTTCCCTATTCCCCCAAGCATATTGTTTCCAAACTCATGTTACACATAAAAAAATATTCATTTAGTCCACTGAATCCAGTCATCACTCTCTCCTTAGGGTGACTTAGGAGTCACGCATGCAAGCATGAGCAATGTTCTCGTGGCTACTTTCCATAAGAGGAAAGTAATTTTCCCTCCACTGACAATGATCAGGTCTTAGGAACTTCCCAAGTAGGAGGGTGGCCTTGTGAACTCCTCCCACATTCATAATGAAATTTTAATTGCCCCGATCTTATACAAGTTTTGGAGTGGTCACCACATCAGCTGCTTGTAACATGTATGACATATTCATAAGACAGCCTTTCAGAGACCTCCTCCCTTTTGTTTGTGTCTTAAATTCCTTTAAGGTTTTAACAGGAACAACTTCTGCACGCAAGACTTAGGGAGCGTAGCACAAAATGAGAGAAGGATAAAGGGGTTGGATGGATGAAAGGAAAAAGAAAAAAGTAACTAATTCTTAATTTTAAATGTTTTCATTTTGAAAATTCCATACCTGTGAAAAATTTATCTTGAGCATATCCACCACTGATTTCCTCTGTTCAAATTTCCCTATCACCCCAAGCATATTGTTTCAAAAAAATCAATTATTTGATTTTTATCAATTATATTTTAATTATATTTAATTATATTATATATTTTTAATCAATTATTTGATTTCAAATATTCTAACATATTCTAAAAAGAAATGTTTGAATTTATTGAGAATAATGGGGGGAAAGTTTTTTTATTAGATATTTTCTTTATTTACATTTCAAATGCTATCCCGAAAGGTCCCTATACTATACCCTCCTGCTGTCCTGCTCCCTTACTCACCCACTCCCACTTCTTGGCCCTGGCATTCCCCTGTACTGGGGCATGTAAAGTTTGCAAGACCTAGGGGCCTCTCTTCCCAATGATGTCCAGCTAGGCCCAAGAAGCTGAAGGGGTCTGCAATCCTATAGGGGGAAAAGTTTTAACAACTATAAACAGTGGGGTACTATTGACCATTGATCTAAAAGTCAGGTGTTGGCAAATGAGAATGTGGTGAAATATGTCTACCTCTCTGTCATTGTGAATACACAATGCAGAGTACACAAATATTTATGGGATGTCTATGGACCAGTTTTTGCTACAGGATCACCCCTGAGTAGTTAGAGAAAAGATCTTTAAACCTACAAGTTCTAAATTAATTATTCTCATCCTCTACATAGTGCATATACTGACTCCTAGGTAGTTATCTTAATCATGGCTCTGGAAACTGAATGGAGAATTTTGACGGTACGTATTTTATCATTTTGGTCCCTACTAATTTTGCTTATTGGGTTTTTCATTTGAGTTTTAGGAAGGCTGAACATAGAGAGACCTATAAACAACTTAGCAATTCAGAGACAGTGACAACCATCTAAACAAATCAATTCAGCTTCTGGTGACAGAAATTAATGCTTATTGGGTCCCAATGTAAATACAGTTGAATAGCTTGTGCATTTTAGTCTCAAGACAATGTAGTAAAAGGAGCAAGAATTGTGTTGACTAACAATATTTGTACATAAAGTACTCAAGACAAATGAACAGACTGAGCAACAGATTCTATGCTTATGATTATAATAATAATAATAATAATAATAATAATAATAATAATAATAATAATAAAATAACAATAATAATAGGGTCAAATTGCAATGAGGGAGATCTGAGATAGCTTCTTGTATAAAAATTTGAAATGAGAGCAGAAAAAATTGAAATGTTTCCACAGCTGATAATTTGAGAATGAAAAATTCTTCTGAACCAAGCCTATATTTGTAATTTGAAGCAGTTCTTCCTGCCGTGAGGGAAATCTCTCAGTATTGTACGTGGTTTTAGGCCTCTACAGGAGTCCATTTATATCTTGCCTATCCTTTTTTATTGGATCTGGAGTAAATTTTGCAGTTGGTTTTCTTGGTATTGTCGGTGGTGTTGGTGGTGGTAATTGCTGGTGTTGTTGTTGGTGTGAGTGTAAATGTACTACATGACTTCATGACTACATCTAATAATTACAGCAAGAATAAAGAGATGATGAAAGAACAGTGTTATGAGACCTGTTCATCTTAGTTGCCCCATTCAGCAACTTATGGACTAAAATTAAATCTCAGATTCACTGGGGATATGTTTTGAGGTACATAGAAAATTGAAAATGTGTTTCCACTACATTAAGAAAATGGTCATTTTCAAAATGAATCTCTTTATGAGAAGTAATCAGAATTAGATAAGGATGGAGGGCCAATGCCTGTAATATTTATATGGCCATGATATTAAGAGTGATTAATTATCATTTTAACATATAACATGCAATGCTTGCCTCATCTGTTCTGAATTGACTTCTTCTGAGCCCACTCTGCTTCTCCACAGATGAAATGAGTTTTTAAATGGGCCTTTCACAGGCTAATTTGACTGAGCATGTATGCCTGTCTGTGATAAAGGGACAACACAGACAGCATTGCCTGCTTGTTGGTTCCTGTCACTGTATAAAAGAAAGACCATGGAACAAGGGTCAGACAGACCTGAGTTAAAACTCTTGGAATTCACATCCCTCTGACTCATTTCTCTTCGGTGTTGTAGTGAAAAGGCCTAAATGACAAAATGAATGCCTTAGAAAGATAAAACAGTGCAGAGCCTAACACACAGCAAGAGCTCGATAAATGTTTGTCTCCACCCTCCTTGTTCACCCAAATTGATTTCCTTTTCGAAGCAGTAACAACAAAGACACAGGGCAAAGAGGAGGCTGTTTTCTCTCCTCTAATGGCTGAGCATTTGTCATGTCAAGAAGGAGCAACATCTTTACACGTGATCCCCTTGAAGATCAGCAGAGACAATGGGATGAAGCACTGTGAAGCACATGTCCTTTGCAGAGATAATGAGTGCCAACTGCTGACAATTGTTAATGCTGGGGCATCAAGGGACAGGCTTATTGAATACTTCTTGTATGCGCCAGTGTCTCTATAAGTGCTCAAGGCTCACAGAAGCCATATGAAGCAGATGCTATTGGAAAAAAAGAGAAAGAATTCTTGTGTTGGTTGCATCAATAGTGATATCAGTTGAAGGAACGTGGCTCTAGGAAAATAAGTTTTGTTGTCCAATATATTCCACAAATCATCCCTTCATTCTAATAAAGTACTACCCAGAACTGCACAGAGACTATTTTAGTGAAATAATTTTAGCACCTAAATAAATGGGTTCATTTTGACTAGAAAGATGCTATTGGATTTATGTGTTATATTATGGAAATTTTTGGTAGTCATTGAATGTCTTTCTTTTATAAAAAGAATAAAGAAAACCCTCAAACTAGATAAAAACTCCAGGGATTAAGGCAGGCAGATGGTGGGCAACTGTGCTTAGAAGGTTCCGAACAACTTTTGGTATTTTCCTGGAAGAAAGAGCAAAGCTTCATGAACCAAAGCTTCAAAGGAATTAGAGAATCTGATGAACCACTGCATCAATCTCTCATACATTGCTGCACTTTGGGGCATTCCAGCAAAAAGCAGAGAAAATATGCTGGGATTCTCATGGTATGTTTGCTGAGAGAAGCAGATGTGAGGCCTGGAGATTGATTACAGAACTCCTGACAGAAGGATAAACGATTCCCAGGGGTTCTCCCCGAAATGTCACACCCTGCCAGGCTGTCCCACAGACTATCTTATGACTAAATACAACGTTAGTCCAAAGATCATATTGTGCTTACCTTTGCCCTCTTTTTCTTTCAAAGAAAATTCTGAACCACAAATAAAGCACTTAAGAAGTAATTATAAGCAAGAGAGTTCCTTAAAAAAAAAAATCAGAAGATTCTACTCAATGATTTTTGCCATACCAGTTTTTGTCTTACCAGTTGGAGGACACTTTCCAGGCTTTGGCACTACCTGGTGCTCCAGGAAGGTTAAAATGACCACCCAGTTAAAATGAAGCAGATGCATGGAAGATGATTAGGAGGTGGCCGAATCTTGGTGAAGAGTAAAATGTGAAGAGGTTGATGATAGACTCCTCTTATAGGGAGAGCAGTGTTGTCATGAGGTCCTGAAGATAGACTCCTCTTATAGGGAGAGCAGTGTTGTCATCTCTATCTGTCTCTCTGTCTCAGCCTCTTTCTCTGTCTGTCTGTCTGTCTGTCTGTCTGTCTGTCTGTCTGTATCTATCTATCTATCTATCTATCTATCTATCTATCTATCTATCTATCTATCTATCNGTCTGTCTGTCTGTCTGTCTGTCTGTCTGTCTGTATCTATCTATCTATCTATCTATCTATCTATCTATCTATCTATCTATCTATCTATCTATCTATCTCTCTATGTGTGTGTGTATTATGTATGTCCAAACAAATTATATCAGCAAAGTAAGGTATGTTTCTCCTCTTATTATCCAAAGCAAGAGTTCCAGAGTTGCTTTATAGTAAGTATGGTGCCTCCAAGAGGCTCTCTGGATCTTTGTCCTCAGAAAGGGACTGGCTCTCCAGTTCTCTAAAACTAAGTCTATGTCCTATTCAATGCATCTGACTAATCTCCATATACACAATGAGTGAGCATCCTGAAAACAAGAGATGACAAAGCATTTGCAAAGAGACAAAGAAAGGGAGTGAAAAGGTGGCTAGGGGTGAGGAAAGGGAAGAGAAGAGAGGAAGGGGGAGGAAGAGGAGGAAGAAAAAGGAAGACAGACAGATTGAGGAAGAAGAGGAGACAGAAGAAGGATACAAAGACGATAAAGGTGGAGAAAGCAAAGTTGAAGGATTAAGGAGGGTAAATAAAGAGAGATTTGAAGAAGGAGAGAAGAAAATTCATGAATGTGTGACCATTATTAGTGTTTTCAGTGGTGAAGTGAAGCTAAAAAGAGCCGACTGAGGTGTCCAAAGAAAGCTCCCATGAGCAGAGGGGGAAAGCGTGGAACGAGTCACGTTTGTGAACATTTCAAGTCTGGTTGAGACGGAGAGACGGATGCTTTCCCTGCCGTCTCTGCTTCCACGACGTCCCATTACCTTAACCTGATTTCTTCCAGTTCCCATATCTTTATTGACACTGGAAGACAGAGAGGAACTTTTCTACTGGTAGGAAGACCTTTACAGTGGAATGTACCAAACAGCAGTGTCCAACAAGCATCTTCATTTTGAAACTCTGAAATAATTGCACTCAGAATGCTCCACATGCTCCAAATGCACGGCAGACCCTCTAAGGATAATGAATAAAACCGTTTTGAGTATATTAATTATGTACGGTGACGAGTGAGATTGGTTCGTTATACTGTGAATTTCCATCTTTTGAGCACATTCAGAATTATTTTCTTTAGAAGGCTAGAGAGGTGGGGGGTAGTTTTATTAAATTTCTAATTTAAAACAAATCATACAAAGCACATTTTTGCAGTTTCTGAGAATCCCAAATCAATATGTTTTAAAGACTACTTACAAATACTCTCCAAATCCAGATGTTTTGGGGACTTAATACATTCAACGAAGGCCCATGTCATTCTGATTTATTATCACACAGTTGGATGATATTTCAGTCTAATTCTCTACATTGAGTTTTGAAAATTTTCAGATTCTTCCTTGACTACTCAGATACGTGTGCTAATCAAGATCAAGGATCCTAGAAGGGACAGCACACCTGTTTTCCCAAACACAGCTGTAACAAAGACAATCAGTCCTTTCTGACTTGATGGTGTTTATCATTTCCACCAATCAGATAGAAAGAATGCGCAGTAAAGAGGAAGCTCATCCAAGGTAGTCCTAGCATTGCCTGCATAAACGTTTAAGCACAGGTCAAGGAGGTGTTGTCCGTACACAGCATGATGTTTCAAGTAGAACAAGTAAAGAGGGTAAAGGCACAATACTCTATATATCATCCTCCAATGCATTTTAAAATCATATGATCTGTGCTAGCAATATGACTTGCCCAATCTGATGACATGAACTTGACCCTCAGGACCCCCATGACAGAATGAGACAATTCTAAAAGGTTATCTTTGGATTTCCACACAAATATACTTTATGGCAGACATGTACATACAAACAGAAAATGTAAGACACATTTAAAAAAAAATCATACGACTTTTAAAAGAACACAAATGTTTTTGTTTTGTTTTGTTTTGTTTTGTTTTTGTTTCTGTTTTTGTTTTTGTTTTAGAGCAGCAACTTGGAGGTTTAATGGCACAATCTTTGACTTGGAAATTTTTTCCTAAGAATATTTTTCAGTTTTTTTTTCAATTTTTTATTAGATATTTTCTTCATTTACATTTCAAATGATATCCCGAAAATCCCTTATACCCTCTCCCTGCCCTGCTCCCCTACTTACCCACTCCCACTTCTTGGCCCTGGCATTCCCCTGTACTGGGGCATATAAAGTTTGCAAGACCAAGGGGCCTCTCTTCCCAATGATGGCAGAAGTCAGGAAAGTTTAAAGGTATGAATATTTACTGCACAACATCATGATCTCAAATAAAAGTTACAGTATTTTGTACACAATTTGACAATTTATCACTATACTTGTTGAACATTATTTATACTAAATATTCTTTTAAGAACTAAACATCAGAATAATCTTTCATTAAAACAATAATAAACATATGTTCCCTATAAATTCTCCTTCAAGCATCCCAGGTTCTATTTAGCTTTAGGACAGTGAAGGAAATTTCAGTCTCACAGAGTAACCAAATTTCAGAAACTCACTATAAATAACTCATAGTGTGTGTATGTGTGTGTGTGTGTGTGTGTGTGTGTGTGTGTGTGTGTGTGTGTGAATGCATGCATGCATTCATGTGTAAGATATTATCCTATTCATTAAATCAAGAAAAAAAAGTGTCCTCCCTCTGTAGACACTTGCTTCTCTTTCTGGCTCTAAACATCTGATTTCTTTCCAGGTTCTCAAAGACAAAAGTACCATGTGTTCAAATACCATCTTTATGCTACTGACTGTAAGTATCAGTCAGTGCTTTTAGAAACTGTCTCTAACTGTTTGCAAAGATCCTTTTGAAATCTAGTCAGCCACTAAACATGCTTTGTTGCATTGGAAGGGCAATCCTGGTTTTCATGCCCCCACACATACACTGCCTTCTGGATTCTATATGCAAGAGGTGACTTCCATCAACTGAACTGGGTCCCATAGCCTTCCACACATTCTAATTATTTCCCTCTTTACTCCAGGAACCCTCCTTCAACAAACATTTTTTTCAGATATTAAATTCAATGATCATGAGTCTATCATATATACACTGGAATAAGAAGTGTCATGTATGTCATAAAACACTTCAGTTTACATCTCTTTATTATGTTCTTAACTTACAGGGTGAAATACACAGGACTTAGCAAGGATTGCAAGATTGATGCACCTAGGTACCTTCAAGTATAGAGAATGAAATCTAAAATTTAATTACTGCAACATGGACCTTTTGTAGATCTCCAAAGCTATTGACGTCTAATGTGTGCTTTGAGTTCTACAATGGACATTGTTTTTCTTTCTCACTCCATCCCTTCAATTTGATTTAGTCAATTTGTAAGTTTCTAAGCACACAATAGGCACATTGAATTTGTGGTGAATGGATAAGTGTCTCTAGGTTATAAAAAATAATTTTATAATTTCCTAGATGGTGAGTCTGAGCATGATTGGACTAATTGCTCCAGTCCACAAACACAGAATCATTCATCCCTCACTTGCTGTGGCTGTGTGAATGTGTTCCCTCTAAAGTTCTGACATTGACAGCATATGGTTTGTTTATAGGATATTAGATTATTACAGCTCATCCTCATTGACAGGAAATAAGACTATTTTAATCAGGAGGTTTTTCCCTCCTGCAGGAAGACACCCTCTGGAAAATGTATACGGTATCATTTTGAAAGGGCAGAATAACACTTTATAGGTGCTGTAAGTGCCAGAAAATTTACCTTGGAGGTCTCAGCAGCCCCACCCCCAAATGACAAGCAAATAAAACTATTCTTTATAAATTTCCTTGAGTACATAAATAGTATTATCATATAGCAACACAAAACAGGCTGCAGTTATTCTTAGAGTAACCCACGGTAGAAAGTTTCATTAATGCACCCACCTGAAATAAAAGAACCGGGCATCGTGGAATCAGTTTACTCAGTCATAAGTGCCTGCATTATAAAACCAAGAATCACAGCTGAATCTTGCAACTGAGTGGTAGTGCTTCCCTTGAAAATATACAGTGATATGAAATTGAAGAGAAAACTGTAGCTAAAAAATCACAGCTCATATCAACTTTATATCATCAATATTTCATCCTCTTTTTCTTCAACCCCTTTGCATGTTCTCTTCTCTTTTCTAATGTGCTTTCAATGCTTTGACTGATATAAAGCCCAGTAGTAGGAATTCCTTCCTTTAAAATCCAGTCTTGTCAATTTCTTTTACTTTGGTCAACTTATTCTACTGAAAAGATCTGATTATCACTTTCTATACCCTTGTCTAATTTTGATGTAGAAAAAAAAAAAAGAGTAACTCAATAAAGATAAAGAAAGGAACAAATGGGATGCAGAACCTCAGAGAAACAGTAATTATAGAAGAAGAAATGATCAGCAAAATCACGCCTAACTGTAATCCACCATATATATTAATGCCAACCAAAATAGCAGCAATCAAAACTCTCCACCAATTCGAGACAGAGCAGATGACAGATGACGCATTACAGAAGAAAATCACGAGAATCCCAATTATCTCTGATTATATATGCACAGTAGGAAGTTTGCAATCCTTCAGACAAAGCGTTGCATGGCAACTGAAAAGAATTTTTTTTTTTTTTGGTAGACTACTAAATTTGTATCTTCAGGAAATTCTACTTCTGTAATATTTTCAGTTAACAATATATAATACTAGTCACCCAAATAAACTAATTTTGTAAGGTTACTAAAAATTGGCCATATATACATTGAGGTATTACTTGAGAGGTCTCACAATAATTTGCATGTAAAAGATACAACTATTATGTACTTTTTAATTTCTTTCCATCACACAGGAGAATCTCTTTTCAAGGATTATTAGTGGGGATTCCCATTTAACCATTGTTTGGATGATAGTTACAGAACAAACGTAGCCCCTATCTGTCAAACTCTTATTTATGTGATGTGGTACTACTAAGGCAGAGCTGGATTTCAGCTGGTACAGTCCAAGTTCTAGTATTGGCGAATGATCTACATAATGTCCACACGATTTCCTGTCAATTGTGTCCTGAACTCACATCTCTCTACCCTGGCAACATCTGCTGCCTCCCCTATATGTTCTCTCTCAGAAGAAACACTATACCTAGTGCTGTCTGTCTATTTCATGTCCTGGAAAAAAGAGATGGAGAAAATAATTTTCATGTGGAAGTTTCCTCCATGTTCTCTGACCAGGATCAAGATGTTAGTTTCCAGAAAACACAGTATTAATATTCAACACAAACTTAAAGTTTAATAGCCAAACTGCTTGTTTCAATTTCAGCCCAGTCCTTACTAGGAAAGTGACCATACATCCATTTCACTTTTTATCCATTATGTCTATTTGTTTCTTAAGTAAATATTAGAGAAATGTTAAGTTTGAGTGTGATAAAGACATAATGGCTTGCATCACAGATGGACACAAAGGGAAGCTCCACACAGTATTTATTACATGAGTTTGAATTATATATTAAATCAAAGAGTAGACAATCTGACAGACATCGAAGAATTGAAAACCATAGAGATATACCACTGTAAGGATAAGATGAGAATCCATGAGATAATCAGTGTATGGGTGAAGAGTGGAAGTTTTGGAAGACTGCATTCTGCAAACTATGTAACCATTGTTATGGTCTGAAACCATGTTATGTGCTAACCCTTACCTTTCTGTGATATGGCTCCTGAAAGCTGGGGTATGTATGTGATCAATGGAAATAATATGTAAGGTCTATGTTGCCTGTATGGTAGAGTCTTGCAAGAGCAAAGAGAATTCAGTGAGTAAAATAGGGATGTATTAACAGGTAGGAATATCCAGGAGAACATTTACAGAACAACATGTGAGGTAAGTTTGATATGTAATTTAAACTAAAACTTGATCAAGAAGTATTTCTCTTCAGAGGGAGAAATTCAATAGAATATGGCTTTCAGAAATGAAAGCAATGATTTTGATTCCTCCTTATGTGATGTTAAGCTGGATATTTCTAAGTGTATCATCCCTTTTCTCTACTTCCACAAATTGTGAAACAATTATTTTTTATCTACTCAGTGGTAATGAATGGTCTTTGGTAACTAAGAAAGTAACAGGCTGAGATGGTTAATCTCAAATTTCTATTTGACTTTATTAACAGAAATCCAGCGGGTCAGTCAGCATCATCTTGGCATATATGTGTGAGGGCATTTCTGGAAGAGATTTGCTTTGCAGATACTACATTTGATAAGAAAATGTCAACCTCTCCAGAATGCCAGGGTGTGGGAGGGGGTCATAATTGCCGTGTACTAGATAAACCCAAAGGGCCAAAGGAGGGTGAATTTCTGTCTTTCTTCTGAAGCTGGTCTGTTCATCTCTCTTGCCCATGCCATGCAGAATTTGGGTTTTCTAGGCATTGCATCCTAGAACGTAGAAGTGCACCTTTCCTCCATACATGCCCGTTTTCTCCAGGTTTGCCCTCAGAGGCAGAAATATGTTTTCGCCTCATTTGATCCTTACACTGAGTTGTAATACTGAATTTTAACTTGAAGGCCGTGGGATTCAGAAGCCTTTGCCTGACTTAACAGCCATACAAACACCTATACACAAACACATATTTTAAAATTGAAATTAAAAAATAACTGGAAGAAGACAAAAGAGGGAGTGAGGAGAGGAGAGAAGAAAGAAGGGATGAGTGGGAACATGAGATAGCTACCCAATGACTTGGAAGTCAATCAGAAAGCTATCCAACAAATGAGCAGAATCAAGCAGCAATTCAAGTCCTGCTTCTGATATGAAAGCAGAAACACAATATTAAGAATGTCATTTACCTACTTGAATTTGCTTCCTCTTAATAAAATGCAGACAGTCATATTAAGCAAGTTTATAGACTTATTATGGGTAAGATAATGCAAAAAAAAGCTCATTGTGTAAATAGCAATGTGTTACATTTATGAATGTCATTTACTGAGATCTTATTATTTTCATGATTCCAGACCAAAGTCTGAGAGGTAGCAAATGTGTTCTAGGAAAATGTATACTGAATAAATTACTGACTGAGTGGAGAAAATGGGGATATAAATACATTTTAAAGTGTTAAAATAAATAGATATTAAAATCCAGACCTCCTGGAGAGAGGTTCATTATTATCCCTTCTGTTTTAATGTTTTATCTGGATCCCTTCTTATTTTGAAGGGAGAGAAATTTCTTGTCATAGAAATAGCAAGTAAACAAAAAATGTATTCAAAACTGCATTTCCTATCTTTAACATACATATTATTAATTGTCATCCTTATTATTTTTAATTAAGGAAGGACCAAGGAAAGTCATTTATAAGTTCTATAAGTATAGTTTCTTTAAGTTTTTATAAGTAGAAAGCAAGGGGGTACTAACCATGTTATATTAGTTCAAAAGTTCTCAGAAGAGCAAAGCGACTTTATATTGAAGCCAATCAGAATATGCCAGAGACAAACATCAGACATACAACATGCTTTCTGCTTTAACATGTGAACCCACCAGACAAAGGGAAGCAATACCAAATTCTTGGGTGTCAAACCCATGGGGTCTGAAACATGTGAACTCAGTGTCAGACTGTCTAGCTGCAGTGGGTCCTGACTGACTCTGAATCCTTCACCTACAGTCCTCCCTCTGATAAATGCAGGGATTACGTAGGTGCAAGTTCTTCAATACACTACCCAACTAAAAGGGTCTCAAACAAAGAATACATTGGTAGAATACAGGTGACAGTATTATCCAGAACATTGGTCTTCATCAACAGTCTGGGCTTTGAGCTAGGAATCTAGTTCTTTACTTAGAATCTAGAACAGAAAGACAGAAAGATAAAATGCAAAATAGGTTTGTGCCCTTCTTGGAGAAGTACTGCATACTGCCAGGTTCTGGTCCTGTGAGGCCCATTGTTCAATCTTTTCCCTAGCATAGAAGCACTGGAATGTGCAGTATTTCAGCTAAGCTGAGTTCACAGGGGTCATCTTACCAAGGAAGCCTTCCTTGAATTCCAGTGCAGTGGGTTTCCAGTTACTTTTCCCTCCTCCTCCTCTTCCTCCTGCTTTTTCTTCCTCTTGTTCCTCCTCCTCTCTCTGTCTCTGTCTCTGTCTGTCTCTGTGTCTCTGTCTGTCTGTCTGTCTGTCT
>NC_034606.1:36227149-36231978 GCF_900095145.1 Mus pahari
GAGAGAGAGAGAGAGAGAGAGAGAGAGAGAGAGAGAGAGAGAGAGAGAGAGAGAGAGAGACAGTACAGAAAAAAATATATTACAGTACAGGGTTATGTGGAGAACATCACAATGGAGTTGAAAGAGAGAGCAGAGCAACTCAGAGATGGAGAAAGTGTTAGTTTTACTGGAAGAGGCTTACAGACAACAATTACTACAGGAGAGTAAAAGTTACCTTTTTATTTTCCCATGTGATCTCCCAGATGACAGCACAGTATCTGAAATATGAGATTTTTGTAAAATGTTGGTGGTTGAGCAAATGAAAATACTGTTTCAAATTCTATAGTAAGCATTTGAGGGACATGAATATGTGATGCCATGGTTCTACAGTAATAGGTCAAAATTTGACCATCATAGAAGCTCCTAAGACAATTCACTGAATCAATTTGAGAGTCCAACTGAGCTTTCTGCTCTGAGTTTTCCAGAACTCCCAGAGCAAAGTAGAAGCATGTTTTCTTTCACCATTCCAGAGACTAATGGTATAAAATCAAGATGTCAGCATGACAGAAGTGAGGAGAAGTAGTTTCACATTCTTCTTGCAGAATTGGTGGCTTTTGTTACTTTCATTTATATGTATTCAATCTTTTGATGATCACATGATACCCCAATTTACCTATCAGTCTTCTCAATTTATGCCCCCCCCTTATGAAAATGATATCATTAGATTGGGACCTATGATAATCTCCCAAGAACTCTTAATTGGATTCCATAACAAAAAATATAACAAATAGAATTACATCCACAGGTGCCTGGGCATAAGAACTCAGTGTAGCTTTGGGAGTCTATAATTTAATGCATGACCTAGAACATTCAAATGATTCCAGAATCATAAAGAACATGTAATAATGAAGCTCCTTCTTAACATATGATTCTGATTTTCTCCTTTTGAGTTGCATGGATTTTGGTTTCTTGCTTTCAAATACAAATTTTGCACAGACTTAATTAAAAACTATAGCCAAAGTCTTTGAATTGTGAAGATTACATTTTCTGATTATTTAGTTAAGAATCTAATCTCTGCTCCGTACTCTCACAAACTAAAATGGTCCCTTCGTGTGAAGGCATGTCTGAGGACAGGATGATTCCGAGTGTGTAGGAGATCTACTTTCAAATAGCAGAAGAAGGCACTGTCCAAGCAACTCCCCATCCTCCCACCCATTTCTCAGGTCCTATATTATCTGGGAAAAGGAGCAGAGCAGGGCAGCATTTTAAACTGGGTGGGGTGCATCTTCGTATTTCACCCCAACCTTGTTCTTCTCTACAATGGACACTGATTTTTTTTGTCTTGTTTCTAGTTCAACCAAATTATAAAATAACTTGGCATTAACTGCATTATTTTGGCAATCACATGGTGTTGATAAATCACATATAATAGGTGATTTTATACCATTTACTATGCTTTACTTAAGAACATTTTGCAGAGGGTGAGAACCTGAAGGGATTTTTCAGTTCTAATGGGAAATTCTCATCAACCAGTCCTCTCAAGAATTAAGAACTACATGGAAAAGAAGTGTCTTTCTATTGCTGTGAACACCATGAACAAGACTTACCATAAGGAGGCAGAAGGAATACAAGAGTCAGAAGTGACTCAGGATTCTAAGGAAACACCAGGACTAATAGATATATAAACACACAGAGACTGCCCCACACAAGATCAGCACAGGTTCAGACTACACTGGATCCCAACACTGAAAAGGGGAAGTAGACACAATGTTTCACTCCAACCAAGAAACTATATGCAATTGATAACTTCCAGGAAAGGGAAAACCAGTTTTCTTTAATAGAGTGACACTGGGTATATCAACAGCATTCTGAGGGAGGCCCTGTGCCCAGGAGGAGTTGGCCAACACAAAGCAGATTCCATGAATCTTTTGTGGGCTTTTTTTTTTCTTTTTGGCACTCTCTTTTTTTTTTAATGTTTTGTATGCTACTTTATTTACTTTGCTTTTCATTTTGTTTGTTTTGTTGCTGAGAGGGAGAACAAGCAGTTGGGTGGGTAGGGAGGTGTTGAGGATCTGAGAGGAGTTGAGAAGTAGAAAAACATGATCCAAACATATCACATAAAAAAAATAAATCAATGCTATCAGTTTGATATATTATGTCTTCGGATTACTTTAAACCATGAAAGGAGGGAAAGACAACAGAGAGGAGAAAATGGAAGGAAGAGGAGATGATTAAAAGAGAAAAGAAAAGTTTAAAGTAATAAAAAAAAATGTATGTTTTACATGTTGGTTAAAATGCTAGATGAAACTGAGACAGCCCCACATTATTAGGAGTTCCACAAGAAGACTATATATAACTGTAACATATATGCAGTACAACCTCAGCTGAAGACAATGCCTACATAAATGTGTATAGTTGCTAGGCAGTGGTGACACACACCTTTAATCCCAGCACTTGGGAGTCAGAGGCAGGTGAATTTCTGAGTTGGCTATACAGAGAAACCCTGTCTCAAAAGGAAAAAAAAAAATATGTACAGTTGTATTTCAATAAAACTTTATGAGAACAAAATCCAGGCCAAAGAGTCTTGACCTGACCTGACCTGACACACTGTTGAATGTTATTTAACTTATCTCACAGCCTGCCTATACTGTGATTCCTTTGTCTTAATTAACACCTTGACTGCAGTTTTCCATTCCTCCTCTCCTTCTAATTGCTCCCTCCCACCTCCCCTCCCTGCCCCATCCATTCTTCCTCCCTTTGTCCTTAGAAAAGGGCCTCCCATGGATATCAAGCAACCCTGGCATATCAAGTTATACAGCAAGACCAGGTGAATCCTACCCTATTAAGGCTAGAGCCAAGTCAGTGGGAGAAAACGGTTCCAAAGGCAGGCAACAGAGTCAGCCCCTGCTTACAGTGTTAGAAGTTCCACATGAGGACCAAACCATACAACTGCTATGTGTGTGTTCAGGGACTAGGTCAGTCCCATGCAGGCTCCCTAGTTGGTAGCTCAGTTTCTGTGAGCCCCTATGGGCCCAAATTAGTTGACTCTGTGGATTTTCTTGTGTTGTCTTTGATCCCTCAGGTTTCTACAATCCTCCTCCTTCTTTTCTGAAGGATTCCCCAAGTTCTGACTAATGTTTGTCTGTGGGTCTGTTTCCATCAGACCCTAGCCCAATTGCTATTAGAGCGCAATTGGGCTAGGCAAATAATATGAGGGTAAGTGACTGATCAGGATGTAAAGTGAATAAATGGATAGATAGATAGATAGATAGATAGATAGATAGATAGATAGATAGATGGATGGATGGATGGATGGATGGATGGATAGATAGATAGATAGATAGATAGATAGATAGATAGATAGATAGATAGATAGATGGATAGATGGATAGATGGATAGATGGATGGGGGAAAGAGGGAAGGTACCGAGTCTTATGTAACTTGATATGCCATGTTTGTTTATTATCAATGGGCGACCTGCCATTTTCTGAAGATTAATAGAGAAGGAATTGATGATGAAGGGAAGAGCAAAGGGGAGGTGATGTTGAAGGACTGGGAGGAGAGAAAGAAGGACAAATTGTCATTTGGATGTAAAAAGTACTTTAAAAGGTTACTATTAATTTTTTATATGGTAGAAGAAATAAGTATGTTGTATGGATCGAAAGGAATTTTGTAGCTGAGTGCTTCATTCAACAAATAGAGTCACTCCATGAGATATGGTGCTATAACACCCGAAAAATGCACAGATATGTCAGGGCGACCAATGAGGCAAAACACTGAAGTGACCCTTGAGATCAGAGAACAGAGTGAGTCTGAGAACACAGCTCATTGCTCCACCTGTAGCACAGGAGACACTTGGGATGTGTTTTCAGGAAAAGTAGAGATCTTCCACTTTGCTACTTAAGAAGGTGTGTCCTGTTTACAGTATTAGCCACCAGGACGAGAAGATCCAGGATCCGTCTAATTTTGATTAAAATTCATTTGATACTTATGTAATTCAGGAGCCGAGACACAGAGTTTATACCACTTATTCTAAGTACATACAGATGGAAAGATACAAAGAAATGAACTTCTATCTATCTAGGTCTGGTGATGCTCAAAGCAAAGTTCTTCAACTTTGTAGGCTCTTCCAAACTGTAAACGGTTTTATCACTTCACAAAGTCTAAGCTACATACTTTGGGTGACGGGACTCTCACTGGGATACTGCATGTGTTACTGAAAAAAAATCACAGGAGACTTTAACAGAACATCTATAGTCTAAACCCTGGCTGACCTTATATCAGAAGCTGTTATTTTCAAAGAAATGGTTTACATCTTATAAAACAGCTTCCCCTAATAATACCCACTTTGGGAACTGTAATAAAAACAAAACAAAACAACAACAAAAAACCCAAACCAAACCAAACCAAAACAAAAAATAGAACATGATGAGACCATACTTCACAATCCTGTAGGTGTTACTTCTGCCTCTAGGGAACATGTTGGGGGTTCTCTGTGCTGCCTTCTGGGAACACACATTCATTTTTTAGAGAAAAAGAATCACAATAAAAAGAGCCATTACTGGGTTAACTAATATAGTATATACTGAGAATTAGGTGTTAAAAGTGATTTTTTTATGGATTATAATTTTTTGATACAAGAATAATTGTGTCAACCTATACTAAAAACCAAGAGTGTGAATCTTGGAAATAGCCCTGTTTCTCTGTCTGTCTCTATCTCTCTGTCTTTCTGTCTCTCTGTCTCTCTCTCTCTCTGTCTCTCTCTCTCTGTCTCTGTGTCTCTGTCTCTGTCTCTGTCTCTGTCTCTGTCTCTGTCTCTGTCTCTCTCTCTCTCTCTCTCTCTCTCTCTC
>NC_034606.1:36231998-36276365 GCF_900095145.1 Mus pahari
TCTCTCTCTCTCTCTCTCTCTCTCTCTCTCTCTCTCTCTCTCTCTCCTCCCTCTCCTCTCTCTTGCTATTCCTATTATCTTCCCAGAGGCAAACTCCTTCATTCCCGTTTTCTTTTTCTTTTCATTTTTCTATTAGTTATTTTCTTCATTTACATTTCAAATGCTATCCCCTTTTCTACATTCCTCTCTAGTAGTCCCCTATACCCTCTCCCCCCTCTGCACCCAAGCCACCCACTCCTGCTTACTGGCAATGGCATTCCCTACACTGGGGCATGTAATCTTCCAAAACCAAGGGCCTCTCCTCCCATTGATGGGTGACTAGGTCATCCTCTCCTACATATGCAGCTAAAGACACAAGCTCTGGAGCTACTGGTTAGTTCATGTTGCTACTCCTATAGAGTTGCAGACCCCTTCATCTCCTTGGGTACTTTCTCTACCTCCTTCATTGGGGACACTGTTTTCCATCCAATAGATGACTGTGAGCATCCACTTTTCTATTTAACAGGCACTGACATAGCCTCACAAGAGACAGCTATATCAGGGTCCTGTCAGCAAAATCTTGTTGACATATGCAATAGTGTCAGGGTTTGATGGTTGTTTATGGGATGGATTCCCCAGGTGGGGCAGTCTCTGGATGGTCCTTCCTTCAGTCTCAGCTTTGAACTTTGTCTCTGTAACTCCTTAAATAGGTATTTTGTTTCCCATTCTAAGAAGGTACTAAGTATCCAAACTTTGGTCTTTCTTCTTGAGTTTCATGTGTTTTGCAAATGGTATCTTGGGTATTCTAAGTATCTGAGTTAATATCCATTTATAAGTGAGTGCATGTCATGTGTGTTCTTTTGTGATTGGGTTACCTCACTCAGGATGATATCCTCCATATCCATCCATTTGCCTAAGAATTTCACAAATTCATTGTTTTTAATAGCTGAGTAGTACTCCATTGTGTAAATATACCACATTTTACACATACATTCCTCTGTTGAGGAATATCTGGGTTATTTCCAGTTTCTAGCTAATATAAGTAAGACCTCTATGAACATAGTAGAGTATGTGTCCTTATTACAAGTTGGAACATCTTCTGGGTATATGCCCAGGAGAGGTATTGCTGGATCTTCTGATAGTACTATGTCTAATTTTCTGAGGAACTGCCAAATTGATTTCCAGAGTGGTTGTACCAGCTTGCAATTCCACCAGCACTGAAGGAGTGTTCCTCTTTTTCCACATCCTCACCAGCATCTACTATCACCTGAATTTTTGATCTTAGCCATTCTGACTGGTGTGAGGTGGAATCTCAGGGTTGTTTTGATTTGCATTTCCCTAATTATTAAGGATGTTGAACATTTTTTCTGGTGCTTCTCAGTACTTCAGTATTCCTCGGTTGAAAATTCTTTGTTTAGCACTGTATCCCAGTTTTTAATAGCGTTATGTGATTTTCTGGAACCCATCTTCTTGAGTTCTTTATATATATTGGATATTAGGCCCCTATCTGATTTAGGATTGCTAAAGATCTTTCCCCAATCTATTGATGGCCTTTTTTGTCTTATTGACAGTGCCCTTTGCCTTACAGAAGCTTTGAAATTTTATGTGATCATATTTGTCAATTCTGGATCTTATAGCATGAGCCATTGCTGTTCTGTTCAGGAATTTTTCCTCTTTACCCATATCTTCGAGGCTTTTCCCCACTTTCTCCTCTATAAGTCTCAGTGTCTCTGGTTTTATGTGGAGTTCCTTGATCCACTTAGACTTGAGCTTTGTACAAGGAGATAAGAATGGATCAATTCCCATTCTTCTACATGATAACCTCCAGTTGAGCCAGCATCATTTGTGAATAGGCTGTCTTTTTTCCACTGCATGGTTTTAGCTTCTTTGTTGAAGATCAAATGACCACAGATGTGTGGGTTCATTTCTGGGTCTTCAATTCTATTCCATTCAATTCTACCTGTCTGTCGCTGTACCAGGACCATGCAGTTTTCATCACAATTGCTCTGTAGTACAGCTTGAGTGAGAGATCTTGATTCCACCAGAGATTCTTTTATTGTTGAGAATAGTTTTTAATATCCTAGGTTTTTTGTTATTCCAAATGAATTTCCAAATTTCTCATTCTAACTCTGTGAAGAATTGAGTTGGAATTTTGATGGAGATTGCTTTGAATCTGTAGATTGCTTTTGGCAAGATTGACACTTTGACTACATTAATCCTGCCAATCCATGAGCATGGGAGATCTTTCCATCTTTTGTGATCTTCTTCAATTTCTTTCTTCAAAGACTTGAAGTTCTTATCATACAGATCTTTCACTTCCTTAGAGTCACACCCAGATATTTTATATTATTTATGACTCTTGTGAAGGGTGTTGTTTCCCTAATTTCTTTCTCAGCCTGTTTATCCTTTGTGTAGAGAAAGGCCACTCTTTTTTTTTTTTTTTTTGAATTAATTTTATACCCAGATACTTCAGTGAAGTTGTTTATCAGGATTAGGATTTCTCTGGTGGAATTTTTGGGGCCAATTGTACATACTATCTTATCATCTGCAAATAGTGATATTTTGACTTCTTCCTTTCCAAGTTGTTTCCCTTTGATCTCCTTTTGTTGTCGAATGGCTTTGGCTAGGACTTTGAGTACTATATTGAATAGGTAGGAAGAAAGTGGGCAACATTTTCTAGTCCCTGATTTTAGTTTGATTGCTTCCAGCTTCTCTCCATTTAGTTTGATGTTGGCTACTGGTTTGCTGTAAATTGCTTTTATTATGTTTAGGTCGGGGCCTTGAATTCCTGATATTTCCAAGACTTTTATCATAAATGGGTGTTGTATTTTGTCAAATGCTTTCTCAGCATCTAACGAGATGATCATGTGGTTTTTGTCTTTGAGTATGTTTATGTAGTGGATTACATTGATGGATTTCCTTATATTAAATCATCCCTCCATCCCTGGGATGAAGCCTACTTGGTCATGATGAGTGATTGTTTTGATGTGTTCTTGGATTCAGTTTGTGAGAATTTTATTGAGTATTTTTACATTGATATTCATCAGGGAAATTGGTCTGAAGCTCTCCATCTTTGTTGGATCTTTGTGTGGTTTAGGTATCAAAGTAATTGTGGCTTCATAGAATGAACTGGGTAGAGTACCTTCCGTTTCCATTTTGTGGAAAAATTTGAGGAGAATTAGAATTAGGTCTTCATTGTAGGTCTGATAGAACTCTGCATTTAACCTATCTGGTCTTAGGCTTGTTTTGGTTGGGAGACTATTAATGACTACTTCTAATTTTTTAGGGGATATGAGATTGTTTAGATCCTTAACCAGATCCTCATTTAACTTTGGTACCTGGTATCTGTCTAGAAAATTGTTCATTTCATCCAGGTTTTCTAGTTTGGTTGAGTATAGGCTTTTGTAGTAGGATCTGATGATATTTTGGAATTCCTCAGGATCTGTTGTTATGTCTCCTTTTCCATTTCTGATTTTGTTAATTAGGATACTGTTCCTGTGCCCCCTAGTTAGTCTGGCTAAAGTTTTATCTATCTTGTTGCTTTTCTCAAAAACACAGCACCTGGTTTGGTTGATTCTTTCTATAATTCTTTTTGTTTCCACTTGGTTGATTTCAGTCCTGATTTTGATCATTTCCTGTTGTCTACTCCTCTTGGGTGAATTTGCTTCCTTTTGTTCTAGAGCTTTTAGGTCTGCTGCCAAGCTGCTAGCTTATGTTCTCTCTTGATTCTTTTTTAGTGGCACTCATAGCTATGATTTTTTCCACTTAAGACTGCTTTCATTGTGTCCCATAGCTTTGGGTATGTTGTGGCTTAATTTTCATTTAACTCTAAAAAGTCTTTAATTTCTTTCTCTATTTCTTCCTTGACCAAGTTATCATTGAGGCGAATATTGTTCAGCTTCCAAGTGAAAGCTGACTTTCTATTATTTATGTTGTTATTGAAAATCAGCCTTAGTCTGTGGTAATCTGATAAGATGCAAGGGATAATTTCAATATTTTGTATTGGTTGAGACCTGTTTTGTGAACTATTATGTGGTCAGTTTTGGAGAAGGTACCATGAGGTGCTGAGAAGGCATATCCTTTTGTATTATGATAAAATGTTATGTAGATATCTGTTAAATCCATTTGGTTCATAACTTCTGTTAGTTTTACTGTGTCTCTGTTTAGTTTATGGTTCCAGGATCTGTCCACTGATAAGAGTGGGGTGTTGAAGTCCCCCACTATTATTGTGTGTGGTGCAATGTGTGCTTTAAGCTTTACTATAGTATCTTTAATGAATTGAGATGCCCTTGCATTTGGAGCATAGTTGTTCAGAATTGAGAGTTCATCTTGGTAGATTTTTACCTTTGATGAGTATAAAGTGCCCCTCCTTGACTTTTTTTGATAACTTTGGGTTAAAAGTTGATTTTATTCGATATTAGAGTAGCTACTCCAGTTTGTTTCTTGGGACCATTTGCTTGGAAAATTGTTTTCCAGCCTTTTACTTGAGGTAGTATATGTCTTTGCCCTGAGGTGGGTTTCATGTATGCAGCAAAATGTTGGGTCTGTAGCCAGACTGTTAGTCTATGTCTTTTTATTGGTGAATTGAGTTCACTGATATTAAGAGATATTAAAGAAAAATAATTGTTGCTTCCTGTTATTTTTGTTGTTAGAGTTGGGATTTTGTTCTTGAAGCTATCTTCGTTTTAGTTTGTTGAAGGATTATTTTCTTGCTTTTTCTAGGGCATAGTTTCCCTCCTTGGGTTGGAGTTTTCCCTTTATTATTCTTTGAAGGGCTGGATTCCTGGAAAGATATTGTGAGAATTTGGTATTGTTATGGAATACTTGGGTTTCTCCATCTATGGTAGTTGAGCGTTTTGCTGGTTATAATAGCATGGGCTGGCATTTGTGTTCTCTTAAGGTCTGTGTAACATCTGTCCAGGATCTTCTGGCTTTCATAGTCTCTGGTGAGAAGTCTGGTGTTATTCTAATAGGTCTGCCTTTATATGTTACTTGANCTTTTTCTCTTACTGCTTTTAATATTCTATCTTTATTTAGTGCATTTGTTGTTGTGATTATTATGTGTCAGGAGGAATTTCTTTTCTAGTCCAGTGTATTTGGAGTTCTGAAGGCTTCTTGCATGTTCATGGGCATCTCTTTTTTTTTCCAATTTTTATTAGGTATTCATTTCATTTACATTTTAAATGCTATCCCCAAAGTCCCCTATACCCTCCCCCACCTGCTTCCCTCCCACCCACTCCCCCTTCTTGGCCCTGATATTCCCCAGTATTGGGGCATCTCTTTCTTTAGGTTAGGAAAGTTTTGTTCTATAATTTTGTTGAAGATATTTACTGGCCCTTTAGGATGAAAATCTTTATTCTCATATATACCTATTATCCTTAGGTCTGGTCTTCTCATTGTGTCCTGGATTTCCTAGATGCTTTGATTTAGGATCATTTTGCATTTTGCATTTTCTTTGATTGTTTTATCCATGTTTTCTATGGAATCTTCTGCACCTGAGATTCTCTCTTCCATCTCTTGTATTATGTTGGTGATACTTGCATCTATGGCTGCTGATTTCTTTCCTAGGATTTCTATCTCCAGAGTTGTTTCCCTTTGGGTTTTCTTTATTGTTTCAACTTCCAATTTTAGATCTTGGATGTTTTTTGTTCAATTCCTTCACCTGTTTGGTTATATTTTCCTGTAACTCTTTAAGGGATTTTTTGTGTTTCCTCTTTAAGGACTTCTACCTTTTTAGAATCCTGTATTTCTTTAAGTGAGTTATTAATGTCCTCTTTAAAGTCCTCTACCAGCATAATGAGATATGATTTTAAATTTGAATCTTGCTTTTTGGTTGTGTTGGGGTATCAAGGACTCTCTGTGGTGGGAGTACTGGGTTCTTATGATGCCAAGTGGTCTTGGTTTCTGTTAGAAAGATTCATGTTTGCCTTTCACCATCTAGTAATCTCTGGTGTTAGATGTTCTAGCTGTCTCTAGCTGGAGCTTTTTCCTCCTGTGAGTCTGTTAGCTTCTGTCAGCACTCCTGGGTGACCAGCTCTCTCCTGAGTGCCAGGGAACAGAGCACTTGCTGCAGGCAAGCTTTCCTCTGTTGGGGAAGGAGCACAGAGGACTGAGGGTCAGCTCCTCCTCCTGGCTGTGGATGAAGGCCAGAAGGGACCCTGTGCAAGAAGCTCTGTTGCTTCTGCAACCCTCACACTCTCCTGTGTGGACATGTCTCTGAGGGAACTGGGATAGAAGATGGTGATCTCACCCGGGTCTCAGGGTCAGAGCCCTCCCTGGAGGCCAACTCTCCTCTGGCCTGGAGGGTGCACAGAGGACTGAGGGTCAGCTCTGCCTCCTGGCTAAGGATAAAAGTCTGAAGCAACCCTGTCCAAGAAGCTCCGTTACTTCTGAGGCCCATGTGTTCTCCAGTGGGGACTGGCTTCTGAGGGACCTGGGATAGCAGATCTTTTAGTGTTTTTCTTACATTTGAAGTAAATGTTTCAATGAATCAGAAGTTGTCTCTGTCTCTGTCTCTATTTTTCTGTGTTTCTCTGTGTCTTTTTCTCTTTCTGTCTCTGTCTGTTTGTCTGTCTGTCTGTCTGTCTGTCTGTCTGTCTGTCTGTCTGTCTNTCTCTCTCTCTCTCTCTCTCTCTCTCTCTCTCTGTGTGTGTGTGTGTGTGTGTGTTGTGTTGTGTTGTTGGAGATGCCTACTGCCTCATGTACACTACTCCAGTAATTTCATCCCATGACCTTGACTTTGTATGTTTTTGGGTTTTGTCCTAATTAAGGATTTACTGCTGTGAACAATCACCATGATCAGGGCAATTCTTATAAGGACAAAATTTCATTGGAGCTGGCTTACAGGTTCAGAAGTTCAGTCCCTTATCATCAAGGAGGGAGCAGGGCAGCTCCCAGGCAGGCATGGCACAGGAGGAGCTGAGAGTTCAACAGCTTGTACAGAATCCAAACAGGAAAAGACCAGGAAGCTAGGAAGACGGTTTCAAAGCTTACCCTGACAGTGACACACTTTCTCCAACAAGGCCAACCTACTTTATCAAGGTTACACCTCCCAATAGTGTCATCCCCTCGAACAAGCATATACAAACCAGCATAGTTTTATCTTTTTGAAACAAGATCACTTTGCACATCATCATCTGGCCTTAAAAATGGAGTTTCAATCTACTCATTTTGGTATATATGTGTTAGAATTAAAAGCATGTATTACCGTGGTTGACAGGCCTGTATCAACTTTAGAATTTTAGCTCATTTATTCTTCTTAAATACTTTATTGCCCTGGTATAATTGTATTGTAATTATCTTAAACAAACACTTGAACATTTCAGTATTTTTGACCAAGAAAATATTCATTGATCAGTCAAAATTAGCATTTTGTTCAGTTAGCATTACTTAAAGAATAAAATTATTTAGGTCTTTCACATATTTAATTACTATGTCTTTATATATTCTCTAAATTCTTAGTGTTATAGAATCAATTTTCCACTTATTCGTTTTCCAGTAATTGACATTTTTTCTTTTGCTTTGATATTATAATTTCCAGAACGTTTTAACAGTTAGACATGGGATAAATATTTGAAACACAACTTATGGATGTGTGCTTTTTTGTACTCTTTGCACCACCTAAGTAAGATTTAGAAGGCTTAGTCTTACAATATTGATGCTGAAAATTCTGATTGCTGTCTCCATCCCACACTATCCTCTTGGGCTTAATGTTTCAAATTTATTAATGTAATTATTTTTGCATATGTATGTATATTCATACGTCCATTAGTGTGTGTGTGTGTGTGTGTGTGTGTGTGTGTGTGTGTGTGTGTAGGGCAGAAGTTGATGTCAAATTTCTTTCTTAATTGCTCTTTGACTTATAAATGGAGGCAGGGTATCTCTTTGTACTGAGAGTTCAAAATTTCAGGTAGACTAGCTAGCCAACTTGGTCTAGGGATCCCTGCATCTTCCTTCCATGATCTGATATTACAGATGGCTGTCATATCCACCTGGCTTTTGTGGGGGCTCTATGGATTTGAAAGCTGGTCCTTTATTTTGCAAAACAAGGGCTTTACCCACTGCACAATATCTCCAGGCCCTGTTTTTTGCACTTCATACATTTTTATAAATTTTGTAAATGATTCTTTGACTGATATAAAATTAAAAATTGCACACACACACACAGACACATATACAAAGACACATATTCAATATACACAATTTTTATAGGAATATCTTATAACTATCAGAGGAAAGAAATTAAAGAAAAACCTGCTGGCTAAAACATCTTGTGATGGGAAACAGTTTTGAAAATAACACACTACACACTAGAGAAGACTTATATCAGTGCTTGGTTCACAGCCTTGGTAATCACTCCCTATAGTGCTGTGGTAAAATGACCAGGAAGGCAGGAAAAGATGTCTAAGCATTAGACCAGTGAAGATGGAGGCCTATGAAAAGCATGCTAGTGGTTCCTGTTGGAGAGTTCAGTTAAAACAGTAACTCTACATCTTTATGCAGAAGAAGGTGGGTGATACCTCAAGTTCAAAATTTTTGAGTTTTTAACCTTTGCCATATCCATGGCCTACTTCCAACATCTAACTGTTCTCTTAATAAAATGTCTGGGTTTATATAACTATCCTTTTTTTTTTAAAATAATTCTAGAACATGAGTACTTAGAAATCACAGCAGGTACCCTCCACCTCTGATCCACACTTACACTAGGCACAGGAGTTAGTTTTTAACCTATGTCTGTCGCATTTGTATTGCTGTCCCATGCATACCCTAATAACCCCTCATGCCAGGATCAGATTTGCCTTTCCTTCTAAAGAAAATATTTATAGTAAATTAACTCATCACACGTCCACATGGAGTTGGCATTTATGTCAGCTACATTCAAGTATCTAAAGAGTTAAAACTATTTTCTTCTTTATTATTAACATGTGCTTAGAGTTTTAATATTCATCTTTATTAATTGCATTCTGCAAGCACAGACAGTGTTATGAATCGCAGATGAGTGTCTTATTAATTCACCTTACAATAAATGATATGCATGTCAACTTCTCTTGCTTCCTGGAGTGGGAGGATCAAAGTCTTGTTGTAACATCTGTACCTCTGCGGGTACAAAGGGAACAAGGGAGTCTCAACCTCTATATTCAGGACAAAAACTTCTGACCGGCTCCAACAAGCAAAGAGAAAATAAAGTTACTCCAGAGACATAATGTTGGAATCCTGGGTGATCATCTTCTTATTTTGGATTCTGACCTCAATAGCGTGAGAGAAATTCAAGATCTGGCCTAACAATCAGAAAATACAATATTCTCAAAGGTCTAAGCCTCACCATGTTTTGAAATGCAAACAGCAGAAGACATAGCCCTCTATTTTCCCTGGCTCTAAAGGGATGGAGTTTCTACCTTGTGGAGATGTAAGTATGTCACTCACTGGAATCAGGGCAATGATAGGAGTAACCACCAACAAGTGAATAATTTCCATATGATTTTAGAACTAAAAAGTTTCTAGAAAAAGTGAAAGAAACATTATTTTTCTTATGTTGCTCCCATTTTTATAACCTGAGAGGCTAGTAATTTTTCTTAATAAGAATATGGGAAATCAAGAGGTATCTTGTTTTTTTCTATCAACAGACAGCCAAAAACCTTTCAGAACATATTAAAAAACAATCCAGTTATACAACAGGAGAAGATTCACTGTCAGTGTTAGTGATGCCAACAGTAGGAATGAATTGCAGTAACTAGTCCATGTGTCTTTGATTCTCTGGAAGATATCACTTTATCCTATGTTAGAGATGGTTAGTTAAGCATACATAATTAAACGTTTTTGAGAATTCACGGCTAGTGTATACATGGAACCCCCTTCCCCATGAGGAAGTGAAGCCACTGTATGAAGTTGTGTTCTGAGCCCTCTGAGTAGACCCCAGGCTCCTCTGCCATGTGCAGTTACTTCCACAGTAATTTGCCCTGGTTTTGGAAAGACCTCAGCACTTTGATACATTGTATTTTTTCTGCCAGGAATTCGAGATCTAACGCTTATCACTGTACTTTAGATGCGCTCTTGCCTTCAATGTCCTTTTCTAAATGAAGTGATCTGAACTAGACTGGAGAGCTTTTGTGTTAAGATAAGGAGTTGAATTTTGCCCTTCTAGTTGATTGAGAGGCATTGCGGAGGAGCACAATGAGCAAGCTGGTACTGTAGAAGGTCACTTTCAGACTATAATGGACAAAGGCATGGGAGGGATCCAGCTGGTGGGAGAATGATGATACTAGCTAAAGTCTGATGATAATTGAGACACTGTGAGAACATAAAAGAAATAATGGGGTTGGGCAGGGTAATATATACTTGTAATCCTAGCTACTTGGGAGGTCAAGACAGTGGCATTGTAAGTTTGAGGCCAGATTGGACTATGTAACAAAATCTAGTTTCAAAAAAATGAATTCATGTATTCGTTCATATATACATATATATACATATATACACATATATACAGACACACAGTACACACACACACACACACACAATGAGGTAATGAAGATTTGTTTCCCTATTTAAATGGGCCCTATTAGGGATTTCATTTGAGCAGAGAGGTTTATAATTCCAAAGCACTTGGAGTTTCCATTTATGAAAATGCACCAAGATTGTGTATGATACTCTATGAGAACTCTCAGCCTTAGTAGTTCTATAATATTTCTTCATTCTGGTATAACTCAAACAATGTGGATATAAACTTGTTTCTGAAAGGAAATAGAATCTCAAGATCATTAAAACAAACAAACAAACAAACATAACAGAAGAAGAGAAGAGCTCTGATCTTTGTGACTCTTCATAGGCATTCCCCTTTGACAGACTTCAAGGTTTTTCATCCATTGACATTGTGTAAGCCTACCAAATATAATGGCTAGTAGTGAGTGTCAACCTGACACAATTTAGAATCACCTATGAGACAGACCTCTGAGGGAGTTTGTAGATCAGGATAATTGATGTATGAAGATTTACTCTACATGCAGGTGGCATAATTCATTGGGCTTGTGTCCTATTTTGAATAAAAGCAAAAAAAAAAAAAAAAAAAGGATTTTAACCTCAATGTCCTTTCCAATTTGCCATGTGACTGCCAATGCCATGTGGCCAGTTGCCTTAATCTCCTTTGCTGATTTCCCCAACATGCTATGGACTGCATCCACAAACTGTGAGCCAAAATAACTTCTCTCCTTAACTTGTTATTGTTGAGTATTTGTCATACTCAGAATGAGGAAAAATAACTAAAATAACAAGAAAGCCCCAAATTCAATCATGCAGACAAACAAGCTAAGATCCCAAGGCTATTCACTAATGAAAATTCACTCATCCATAGTCATATAGATGCCACAGAAGAACCACTTTCAGACTTGCATATAGATCATCCATTTCTGTTCTCCCCTGTGTGTAGATTTACAGAATGCTCACCTTGTAATTACCTAAGGTGTGAAATGTAATAGCTACTATAGATAATTGAGTGGTGCCCAGTAACTACTTTGTTCGAAAAGAAAATGAGAATATAAGTAATTACAGGGCAAAGACAGAATGGTCTACTCAGTGTTCAAGTTAGAAAATAAAGTTTCAAGATTGTAACATGTAGTTAAGAATAATATGTCTGGTATTTTTTTAATTTTGAACCATGAGCATTGTAAGTGCTAAGGCAGAAGTAGCAACATATCCAAAGAATGAGCATCACTCTGAGTTTTACTTGGCTTTAAATATGTGAGTGTGAGCATGCATGTATGTATCCGTGTGTGTGTGTGTGTATGTGTGCACATATAGGTTCAAGTGCGTGTGTGTGTATGTATGTGTGTGTATGAGAGAGAGAGAGAGAGAGAGAGAGAGAGAGAGAGAGAGAGAGAAGAATAAGATGTGTCTTCATGTACAGGTGGGTTGTACACTTCAGTTCAGGGGCCCATGAAGGCCAGATGGCAGCTGGTGCTCTGGAGTTTTGAGCCACCTGACAGATATGCTGGGGGCCAAACTCCAAACTCAGTTCTTCTGGAAGGGTTTAACTACTGAACTATTTAATGAAATTTCCCCTTTTCTTTTTGGGATAAAAATGTTATTGGCCTTAGCTGGGCGTGGTGGCTCACACATTTAATCCCAGCACTTGGGAGGCAGAGGCAGGCAGATTTCTGAGTTCGAGGCCATCCTGGCCTACAAAGTGAGTTCCAGGACAGCCAGGGTTATACAGAGAAACCCTGTCTCGAAAAAAACAAAAACAAACAAACAAGAAAGTTACTGGTCACGCCTCAAAATAGAGCTACAATGGAGTAAGAATAAAAGAATAAGGATTTAAGGTCTAGGTGCTCTTATACTGTGGCTGAAAAATAAGCATAGTAGAAATGTTGCTGAGAAAGAGAAAGTGTGCAATTCCTGAAGCCACAGGCACATGTAAAAATGTACTCCACAGTATCTGAAGGAGGTCTATGTGAGAGTAAAACATACTGCCCACCTGGACATTTGTAGTGTTATTATGACATGGTACATGATGTTGCATGCAGAACTACAGATACCAGACAGAGGGAAAAAGCATAAGAAAACCAATATTATGCCAATGACCCAGAAACCCATGAAATGTGACATAAATCCCTATCCTTCATGGGGCTTTCCCATTGGGTTTCTTCATTTCCTTTCTTCTTTCTGTGGTTTTCTTCTTTGCAGTGTATCTACTCTTAATAAACCCTCTCAGTTTGATTGCTGGGACCCAAATGACTCCATACAGTTTCTTGTTGTGACACACAAGAACAGGAGTTCTTTTGTGAGTGCACACTGAACTCAGTACTCATTGGTATCCCTTGGAGCCAGGATACAGATAGACTGAGATTGTTTCATGTTGTTTCCATGGGTGCACAGAAGAGGTCTCCTGTGTCCTAGTTGATCCAGCCTTCATGAAGTGGGAACATTCAGTGTGAGTTTGCCTGTGATGAACTGTATACTTTATATAAGGTGCATCTCAGGAAGTTGTTGTCATCTGAGTCATAAAGATTTGTCCATCTTCCCTTATTTTCCATTCTCTAGTCTTGTCCTTCCTCTCCCCTGGCTGCTCTTATCTATCCATGTTTATCACAAACTTCATAAGCAAAATTGTTGCATTTAGAATCCTGTAGATGAGGGCTGTGACCATCTTACCCATTGTAATTTCACTAAGGTGGGCACACAAATAGATTAATTTGGGCATTCATTAAACTATTTGTATATGGAAAATATGTAGAAGAATAAATTACAGAATAATAAAATAGAGGTACAGATTTACCTAAAGTCTAGATATTTTATAATTAAAACTAGTTGGAAAGTGTTTATGAAAACCAGAATTGAGTCTTGCAGATCTTTCCAACAATAGATGTGGGATAAGATACTCAATAATCTGAGGAAGCTGGGATTATATATGTAGATATTACTAAGGAAATCAGAGCAAAACAATTAAGTATTTAGGATACTTCAAAACAAAAATGGTTTGTGACATAAACATTGTTTTGGGTTAAATTCTAAGCACTTTGGGATTGTCTCCCAAAAATATTCATTTTAAAATAAGTGGTTTTGAATCCTCTCTCTAATGGGAATTCCATTTAATATGTCATCATTTTTTCCTTGAATAACATATATAATATCTACCACCATAGTTGTTTATGGAAGAAACATGATTATTTATGTGTGCATTGTATGTTTCCCAAGGAATGTTAGAATATTATAAAGACTTATTGAATGTTATTTTATTTAGATCATGTTTTATATCATGTTCCCTGAATATTAATGGGTATATATTATTTTGCATTTTGTCAAAAATCACAATATTATTGAAAAGGAAGTATCAGCCATGTTAGAACCTGACTGGTTACATTGTACCAACAAGATAGTCTTGAAGTATATTAAAGCCATAAAGGATGTTTGAAGCTCATGGGCTGGAAAAATTGATATTGTTGAAATGTTCATGTCACTCAAAGAAACATGTACATTCAAAGCATCAATAGTAATTTAATAAAAGCAGGGAAAAATTGAAAATCAGTGTGGAACAAGAAATGGGCCCAGACAGCCAAAGAAACTTTGAGCAACTATAAGAGATGCAACCACGTACAGTCTGAACTCATGATATGTTCCCAAGGTGTAGAACTTACAAGAGAATCATGCTAGCATGAAGATGCAGACACAGAGTTCAGGATATGTATCTCGGTATAAAATTATACACATAAAATCAATGGATATATGATGAAATGCTAAGAATACTCCATGGGTAGCAAGGACAGAGTCCTCAATTAATGCTATTAAGAAAGATTTTATTTAGTTATGTCCTTTTCAATTTATTTTTATCAATATTTTATTGTTTTCATTGAATGGAGGTTTTCAGCTTTGTAGTTCATTCCTGCTGTTTTTAGTTATTGTATGTGAAGTATAAAAATCTTTTGCAATTAAAGGATAGTAACACTCTTCATGCAGTGTTTGTCTGCTCCAATCTTATTGAATGTGTTAGATTGGCTGTGGAATCTTCTGATATTTCTATATGTAATATCATCTCATTGGTAAACAGGGCTAATTTAACTTTTTCCTATTAAATTGAACCCTCATGGCTTTTCTCCAATCAGAACTTCCAGCGTATGATAATTAAAAGGTGGTTACAGTGGACTATGTGGTCTGCTTCTGGATCCTAGAGGGAAAACATCCAACTTTTCACTCGAGCTTTGCTTGTTTGCTGCATATGGAGCATATGTTCTACTCTTTGCTGGGTTGCATGAGGAGGGGCTTTATTCCAATATCTTGAAGGTAAATGATTGTAGGACCTGTAAGATAGAGGACTATTGAGAAGGAGTTAAATAATTTGGAATGCTATCCCCATAAAGAATAGTTCATGTAGAACACTCAATTCTTTTATAAGGAAAGTTGGTTATAAATGAGAAAGCCTAGCACCTCGCCATACTCTGGCTTCTTGTTTCCTGATGTTAGCTAGCATGAAGCCCTCACTTTGCCTTTGAACGTCCAAAACTGTGAGATAAATAAAGTTTACCTACCCCCTGCCCCCCCCCCAGTGTCTGGTGCTTTCCTATATAGCAATATAAACAGAACTAACACAAGTAAGCTGTTAGCCGTGATTTTGTCCTGCATGGCCTCTGCTTTGTTTAACTACATTTCCTTGAACCTTAGCATCTAGTTGTAGCAAACTTTCCTCATTTGTCTTTGTTTTCTTTTAATATAATTCTCCACATAGCTTTAGTTAGATTTAAAAAAAAATTTTAAGACAGTAATTGATCCTGCTTTTCTTTGCAGTTAGTTATAATTACAGAACTGCAAATGCTGTGTAATGTTCTGGGTCCATCTGGTCGGGTGTATTTTTCTATAACAATGGAGTCATCCATCAAAAGAACTTCCTCCTTTGTGTGTTTCTTAGGGCTGAGAATATTTAATAAACCCCATCACTGTCATAAAACAGAAACATTTTGATATAATAATTTACTCTTATAAACATGAAGCCAATGCAGGAGATCTTTGAGGTTTCTGAATAGCTATTCTAAGAGTAGTTTATCTTTCATAAAAGTGATCAAAAGTAATATAATTCTGTGAGTTTTCTCAATTTATTAGATACCACCGAGTTATAAACCTCTTACATGGCAATGTAATTTTATTTTGGGCTAAAATGCTATCAAAGTAATATAAAGCTGAGATAGGATTTAAAATTGAAATTATCCATGTTGTGGCTACATTTCTGATTCTTAAAGTACCAACTCACAACTTCCCCCAGCACAGTATGAATTGATTTATGAATAAATTGTTGTAACCCAAGGCTCCATGTATGCCATTCAATGCTACTTTTGTGAATATTAACTGTAATAAATGCCCATTTATTTTGCTTGTCTTTCCATTATTAATTGAAGGTCTTGAAGGTTGTCTGAGATATTGATTGTGATATAAATGCACAAGGGGAACTGAAGATTTGTAAAGATGTATTTTACAAAGATTATTATAATAAGAGAACACATGATGAGATGTGTATGAAGATGTTATAATAACTCTCGTTCTAGAAGGACCATGGGTATTTTCTTAGAAAGGCTGGTACATGAACCGTGTCTCTACAATAACAGGTGATAGGGTGACATTATTCACGTAATAATATTCACCCTTTCTAAATATTACTCTTTAGTCTCAGGATTAGATATTGTAAAGGTTTATTTCTTCTTCCACAGTTTCTATCCACATCATCCATGAACCATTCTTAAGCAGTCACTGACTTCATCTCAGAATCCTCTACTACTTTCTCAATAGCATATCTGCTGAGTAATGGTGTTGGAGTCTTGTACTGAGAGTGGAAGCTCTACTCATCTCTGTATCACATACCTCCAAAACTTCCTTCAATAGTACACCTTGAACAAATACCTTTGAGTTTTATGTTCCTATTGAGCCAAAGGAATGAAGGGCATTGGTGATTGATCAACACATCTTTACTCTAGGTTAACAAGTAGGAAGCAAGCACAAGAAACAACATAGTGAGACACACGAAGAGAAGAGCAATTTGTATGAGGTGAGAGAAATGATGCTCTAGAGGAGGTTATGCCTCCAAGCACACCATTCATGTTGGCATCTTACTCAGCTCTATAGAAGTAATATTTGATGTGTGTTCACTTGGTTGCCTATTATTATGGTGAAGATCACAATGAAAATCAGCTTAGAGGAGAAAGGATTTACTTCATCAAATAGTTCATCCTTGAGTTAAGTCAGGGCAGAGATTCAAAGCAGGAACTTGACAAAAACATCATGGAGTAGTGCTGTTTGTGGGTCATTCTCTAGATTTCCCACTGGCCTACACTTAGCTTTCTTTTTTATATAGCATAGACCTACATGCTTAGGGATGGTGCCACCCACTGTGATCTGGTCTCTCCCACTCTCCCACTAAATCATCAGTCAAGACAGTCTCTTATAAACATGGCTATAGGCAAATTTGATCTAGAAAATCCACTGCAACTTCCTCAGATGACTTTAGGCCCTGTCATTTTGACATTTGATGTTAACTAGGGTAGATGGCAACATGGAGAGGTTAGATGGGAACTCAGTGACACAAAGTGGCTCATGATAGGCCTTCTAAAGAAGAACCAGTAATAATTGGTAATATGTAGACTTCTGGGATTCCATATGTATTTGGAGATTTGGACTTGTACAAAACTGAGAAATTTCAAAACATTGTTCTATTGAGAAATTTTTTATCTTGATGGTAAAAGTGTGAGATTAAAAAGCATACATTATTTTTTCCTTGTGGAAATACCTTAAGTATTTTAAATGTTAGTGAAAATGTTAATGTTTTATTCTAAAATAAAAGAATACAAAGAAAGAAAATGTGACTTCTCATGGTTTTTGATAGGCATTAAATATGCTTATATTATTTTTATGTGTTATTATATAAAATTCTAATAGAACACTATCACTTTCCCCAATTTTCCTCCCTTCACCTCCTCTCTGGTTTACTCTTCCATGCCCTCCTTCCACTCCCAAGTTGATAGTTTCTTTTATTTAATTATTGCTTTATATATATATGTGTGTGTGTGTATATATATATATATATATATATATATATATATATATATGTGTGTGTGTGTGTGTGTGTGTACAAACATATGTAAATAAATCCTGCTGAATTTAATTTTATACTTTGTATTTGAATTCAGAGCTGACCACTTGCACTGGATGACAATAATGAGCCACATCCCTAGGGCTGATATATTCTCTTCTTTCTAGCATTATCTGCCTGCACTTGTTAGTGGGTAGTACCCTGTAGAATTCTGCCCCCCCTCCATATGAGCATATTCATTTGTGTATTTCTGCGTCACGCCACTGGCACCATATCTGCATGGGCAGAAAACACCTTGGACTGGGTTCGTACTGAAGGGCTAAACATCCTAAGATAGGAATGAGCTGCAAGGAGAAAACAATTATTTATTAATTGGACACAGGAGAACCCTCAACCCTCTCCCGTGTGTCCCATTGTCTCTCTGTGTCTCTCCGTGTGGTGCGCTGTCCGATCATGAGCGGAGCTGTGTCCGGAAGGCGGGTCCAAACGAGTGGGCGGTCTGGGCGACAACAGTGGGCGGTGATGACAAGGACGCAGGGCGGTCTGAGGACTCTCTATTCTGGGAGACCTGGGTAGCTCCTCTTATCGGCAATCCTGTCCATCTGTAGGGGGCGCAACACAACGTTTAGAGGGAGAGCGGCCAGTGGAGGCGAGAGATCCCAACATTCATTGATATTGCCACTGTTCCTGTCTTATTTAAGGAATATTTCACAGCAGACTCTCTGGGATTTCTGGCTCTTATAGTCTTCTTACCCTCTTCTGTGATGTTCCTTGTGCCATAACTGTAATAGAGATGTGTCAGTGGGGGCTGGGCTCCCCACAGTCTGTTGATCTTTGTGTCCAGTTGTGATTTTCTGTACTACTATCCATTTACTGTAAAAAGAGACATCTTTGGTGAGGGGTATTGGTAACATTGAGTTGTAGGTCTTAGAATAAAATTTAGAAGGTAGTAAGGAGTTACGCTGATCTAGCAAACTAACTGTAAGTTCTTTTCTAAAACCCATGACCTCATTGTCATTGAGAAGCTGGCTGGGTGTCCAGTATCCCGTATGAGTCTCCTCCTGTTAAATTATCTAAAAGTCTAATTAGACAGCTTTTTGTTGCCAACATGTGAATACCATGTTATTGCACAATTATACATATGCTACACTGATGGTGATTGTTCTTAGGCATGCTGTTTCATTGTAAAGACAAAGATTCCTTGCCCTGTGTGGCGATCCTGAAGTGTCACAGTTCTCTTGCCCCAAGGATTGTGCACATCCTCAGCAGGGTACCATGAGCTGACATGGCTGGGTTCAGAACCTTCCAGATCAACTACAGGGGTATGGACCTCCTCATGATCTTCTGAGGCAGACACAGACAAAGACTGGGAAAGAACTCAGAGCACTAACAATCAACTGCTGTGTAGTAAATCACCAAAATGAAGCAGCTTCAAACAAGAACTGGTCACAAATGCAATATGATTGTGGTTCCATTAAGTAGTTGGATTTGGAATCTCTCATGAAAAAGTGACGATGCTTGCTCTCAAGCTGCTGCCATCTGATGGATGAGACTTCTGAGTGGTACTGCTGGTTGAGTGGCTAAATGGCTCACCTGCACAGATGCTGAAAGAGCACTCAGATGCTAGGAGCTTGGGATCTCTTGGGCCTCCACAGCTGCTGATATCACATTGTATATGGCATCTGTGATTCAGAGGCTCAACTGGCAAGGTTAAAGCTTGTTACACCATAGTCGGACTCTTCTCAACTTGCTTTCCTACCTTTACTATGAGGAAAGGCTTTCCTCAGTTTTGTTTCTACGTGTCCACCAGACTTTCACACCCTGGCCCATCAATATCATTCACACAATTTACTTTGGATCAGTTTCTGTTTCATAGAGGGATGAGCTTACATATTCATCAATTTAACTTTTTTCTTTTTTCCAGTTTTTTTTATTAGGAATTTTCTTCATTTACATTTCAAATGCAATCCCAAAAGTCCCCTATACCCTCCCTCCACCCTGCTATCCTATGAACCCACTCCCACTCCTTGGCCCTGGTGTGCCCCTGTACTGGGGCTTATAAAGTTTGCAAGACCAAGTGGCCTCTCTTCCCAATGATGGCCGAATAGGCCATCTTCTGCTACATATGCAGCTAGAGACATGAGCTCTGGGGGTACTGGTTAGTTCATACTGTTGTTCCACCTATAGGGTTGCAGAACCCTTCACCTCCTTGGGTGCATTCTCTAGCTCCTCCATTGGGGACCCTGGGTTCCATCCAATAGCTGACTGTGGGCATCCACTTCTGTGTTTTCAGGCACTGGCATAGCCTCACAAGAGACCGCTATATCATGGTCCCTTCAGGAAAAATCTTGCTGGTGTATTTGTCTCCATTTGGTAGCTGATTATCGATGGATTGCCGAGTGTGGCAGTCTCTGGATGGTCCATCTTTAAACATGTCATTATGAAAATGACAATGTAAGACAAGTTTTGTCTAAAACTTATAAACCTACCAAACAGAGGTATAAAACTTAAATTTGAAATGCATAGACATTTATTTATATAGAGAGGGTGGAAATTGAACAAACAGGAAATAACAGGACTGAAGCTAGCAGTCATACAAAGCAGCTCAGTCTGATCAGGGGGCAAAGCATATTATAGTGTGGAGCTAAAAGAAACCAAAGAGAAATCAATAGTTCATTAACATAAATGCAGAGTCAGACTGTGCAATAAATATGACTTCTTCAAACCAAACTGGAAGAGCAGAATTTTCAACAACTCTATTCATGCAACGATTATAATTACAATGTCTATACTGACACATTGCTTCATTTCAAAGGAGTAAGATCCAGTTGTGAATGTGGAACTATACAAACAAGAGAACAAAATATGGAAAATTCCCTTATAAATTTACAGAGACCTTTTTTTACATTGATTTGAGGTACAGAACTTAGTAACGTGATTGATATCAAAGCCAAATTAAAAGAAAGATCATCACAAGTGTTTAAAAAAAAAAACAAAGGAAAATTTGGCAATAAAAATATTACCAACACTGATTTAGTTAAGCTTATTATAAAAAGTAAAAACAATTTCTAGAAAATAAAAACTAATTTGGAATAGAGACCAGTGAACTGGAAAATATGTCTGGATACATGGACAAACACAGGTGTGTCAAAATATCAGTAAACATATTAATTCATGTCTGTTTTTCTTCAAATACATGTCACATGAACATATCTCTATTTAAAATTTCTTACCTAGAAAATCTCCCCACATTTTGCTAATATTATCCAGAGGCAGCAACTCTAAGGAAATCTTTCATGTTTGGAGATTACAAATTACGTTATAACATGAGGGGCAGTTTTGCATTACCATACCCATATCTTATGTTCACACTATGTTCACAAGTGCAGAGGATAGTTCAGAGCAGCAAAGGGCAATTGATATCTACCGATGTTTCTACAGGCACTGCTTATATAACAGCCCGTGTTAAGACAGCCCACAAGCCTTTCCAGGCCTCTGGTAAAGTTCTGGTAATACGGAGACAGTAGCAAAGTCTTTAAAGGAAACATCACAGGTTCCATTGTCAGGTGAGTGAGTGATTTGAGGTCTAGGTAGTGTGCCAAAAGTGCTACCTTCATCATAAAATGGAGAGCATGTGTTCCTACTTGCTCATGTTTCAGGAAGAAACATTGCAAGAATATACACAGAGAGACACTCACACACAATCATACACACATACAGATACACCAATATATCTTGCACCGAGACATTCACACAGAGATAAACACAGATATATTCACACCCAAATATAGAACAACCATATAGGGAAATAAATGGAAAAATTAACTGATTAATATTGTAAGTGACTAAATTGAGTGAGCAAAGAAAAGACTCTATTCTGCCTGTAACTTCTTGCCATGTTTTAACTATATAGATACAATATGCATTTAAAGTAGGACAATAAATGAAGCCAAGATCCGCTTTTCATTATCCTTCCTTCTGGACACATCCACTTACTAACATTTGCACTAAACTGGCAATAATTAGAATGTTAAGGAGCTAGTGCAAAGCACAAGGGATATCTGTCAAAAAGAGATGTACTGATGTCATGAAAAATCCTAGTTCTGTAAAAGTATCAGTGTCTCCAGCCAGGACACTTACATGCTGTCGAAGGGACTCTGAGTAGGATCGAGAGCCTTTAGAACTTCGTGATGAATCTACTAGGCCACAGAAAGACAACTAAAGGTCATTACAGTGAGTGTTTATCTAATTATCCTAAAAACTTAGTAATGCAGCTATAGAACTTTTCTGAATCTCAGAAGTAAAACCATTCAATACTTCCTCACCAAAGATACTTGTGACTCCTTGATGAAGGAGAAGTAAGCAGGGACAGAGAGGAAGTTGTATCAGGAGGATGTGGTGGTGGGTAATCCTGTCACCAGGACAATATTATACTGATTTGGATTTATAGTATCATGATTTATATTGTACGTGACAAAATTAACCATCATATAAAATCAGCATGAAATAAATGACTAGGTTTACTACAGTGGAAATTTACAGCTTAGGTTAATTGAGGTTGGAATGCCCAACCTAACTGGGGTAACATCATTCCATGGGGTCTTGAGTGAAAACAAACAACAAAGCAAAACAGGCAAAGTCCTGCTGAGCAGTGACAGTCCTCTCTTGCCCTTTTCTGACTATGGTGCAGTGTGGCCAGCTGCCTGTATCCCTGCTGCCATGACTGGCCCTCACGACGTACCTCTCACATTGAAAACCAAATTGAAGCCCTTCCTTCCTTAAGTTGCTTTTGTCAGATATTTTGCTGCAATGACAAGGAAAATAACTATTAATATTGCCATCCTTAAAGGCACTGAGATGTAAAGACAATATGAAAAGGTTCAAGAGAGCAGAGGCCTGTAAATGGATACATGCCCAGGTTTCAGAGAACTTTCTTAGCTGACAGAGTAACACAAGGTTTCGCTGGATTAAAGCTGGGAGGAGAGAGAGGTAGTTCTATTGTCTAATGAGGAGGAGGCTTGCTTGGCGTATAGAGTGATGTAAAGTTATCTTAGGTGTTGGAAAACTGAAGACTACGATCTAGGGAAAGGGTAGAATCACATCGGGGCTTCTAGAAGATGCATGAGAGTAAGAAAATATCCCCAAGATAAGGAAGACAATTTACGGATGATGTTTCATTAGCACCTAAATGTAAATTTCAAAAATAGAAAACAGAATAAGCCGAATAAGCCCTCACTATCATGAGAGCAGGAGCTCAAAGGCATAAGTTCATCACTCTGATCCAGCCTTTTTTCTAGGGGACATTGCTAAGTCCATGTCCAATGAACAGTGATAGTTGATCTATTCACTGACCTTGTCCTATGCTACTTGGTGGACCATCTTCTTAATATTGGCTCATTTGCTTTTAACTGCATCTCCCCCACCTTCACCAGGAGCAAGAAAGCAATTGTAAAGAAAATGGAAAACCCTTTCATGTCTAACTTCATGCCTGTGTGGATTTCTCAGAATTCTTTTTATTGTAGAAATTCATTTGGCTAAACGAAGAAAGAAAAACACACAATGAAGTGTATTATTGGGATGAGTAAATTGAAGCTATTATATTTTCTATTCCCTTAGTGTTGTCCCTACATTAATAGATCTGTGACCTTGAAAATTGGGGGCTGGTTACTTTTTTGTTGCTCATTACTGTTGTGAATGCTTCCCCATCAATCATATTTATTTAGGCAGGGACCTTGAAAAGGATTTTAATCAGCCTTCTGGAAATATTTTTGTATATGTTAATTTACTTCATTTTTCCCATGTTGTTTTTGTAGAATTTATATTTTTGTTTGAAAGTGGGAAATCACCAAGTGTTAAAAAGCCATCTTCTCTCAAGACTGACAGTTATTGACTTTAGTCTACACCTTGTACTTTGTTTTTTTGCTTGCTTGCTTCTAGCATGACACTTTAAGTGAAATATTTCTGAGTATCTCATCCGCACACCTACCTTAACATATATGTTGTATCTAACATGTTTGTTGATAGATTACATAATATATTTAAGACCTCATTGTACTGTTTTCTAAATATAAATGTAATAAAGTTGTACAGTTAAATATAAGCCTGTATAAATTAATAAAGGATGAGGAAATCAGGAAGGGAAAAAAATTAAATAACTATTCATCCTTGTGTTGACATGCATGACTGTTTCATCATAGATATTTGTCTTGCTGGCCTGCCAACGCCTGTGGATACCCAAGTTCCTTATACCAACATTCTTGAAAGCTCCAGACCAAGAAAATGTATAAGGAAATATTTTTTTTCTTTTCTTGACAGATATTTCTAGATTATTATCTAGAATTCCAGGTTCAAATATAGAAGTTTCGATTTTCTTTCTTTCTCTCTTTCTTTCTTTCTCTCTCTCTCTCTCTCTCTCTCTCTCTCTCTCTCTCTCTCTCTCTCTCTCTTTCTTCATTCATTCATTCATTTATACATAGCCTTTCACAAACCCAGATTTTTTCAGGTTTCATGCCTCCACTGTTAGGCATCTTGGCTAAGGTGACCTACCTACATTGACTCCTGGGATTCTCCCCCATCCCAGGTCTCTGGGACTTTGTAGAGATCCCGCACCTCCAACCCTGGCACCTGCAAATTTCCATTCATTCTTCTGACCCTGTAGCTCCTCTCTCTTGTCTCTCCTCACACCTGATCCTATTCTTTCATCCTCCACATGACCTGTCCCACCCACTTTCCTTCCTCCATCTGCCTCCTAAGACTATTTTTTTTTTGCATTACACACTTTTTAATATAGAGCTCCAACAATACCATATCCTTTTTCTTTTTCTTTTTTAAAATTTTTTATTATTTTCTTTATTTGCATTTCAAATGCTATCCCGAAAGTTCCCTATACCCCCGACCGCCCCTGCTCCCCTACCCACCCACTCCCAATACTTGGCCCAGGCATTCCCTGGTGCTGGGTCATATAAAGTTTGCAAGACCAAGGGGCCTCTCTTCCCAGTGATGGCCAATTAGGCCATCTTCTGCTACATATGCAGCTAGAGACACNAGCTCAGGGGGTACTGGTNAGTTCATATTGTTGTTCNACCTACAGGGTTGCAGCCCCCTTCAGCTCCTTGGGTACTTTCTCTAGCTCCTCCATCCTAAGACTATTTTATTCTCTCTTTTAAGTGAAATTCAACTATCATCTCTTGGGCCTTCCTTCTTGTTTAACTTCTTTGACCCTTTGTGGTATATCATGTGTATCCTGTACTTTAAGGCTAATATCCACTTATGAGTGAATACAATCCATGCATGGGACCTGGGTTATCTTACTCAGGATGATATTTTCTAATTCTATGCATTTACCTGCAAAATTCATAATGTCCTTGTTTTAATAGCTGAGTACTATGTAAATGAACCACATTTTTTGTATCCATTCTTTGGTTGACAGACATCTGGGTTGCTTCCAGTTTCTGGCTATTATTAATAAAACTGCTATGAACATGTCCTTGTGATATGGTAGAGCATCTTTTGGGTATATGCCCAGGATCTGGTTCTTCAGGTAGAACTATTTGCAATTTTCTGAGAAACGGCCAGATTAATTTCAAGGGTGATTTTACAAGTTTGCAATTCCACCAGCAATAGAGGAGTGTTCCCTTTCTCCATATCCTTGACAACATTTGCTGTCATGTGAGGTCCCCCAAAAACTGGAGTGGGGGCTTTCCCTAAAGTTGTAGCCAGACTGTGAGATCTGTCACCAAAATGGCTTCCTTGCCTGGCCTCAGTGGGAAAGGATAAAGTAATCCTGCAGAGACTTAATGAGCCAGGGTGGAAGGATACACAGGGAAGAGGGGGTACCCTTTCAGAGGAGAAGTGGATGGACACTGAGGCAAAGGATCTCTGTGATGGGGGAATAAATGTGGGGGGCAGTGTTTGGGATGTTAATTAATTAATTAAAACATTCCAGGGATAATTCAGCAGCAGTTATTATACCTAAATTATTAAATATATATATATATCCTGATAATTCAGACTTTCTAAGCCTTAGGGAATCCTCCTGTCTCCACCCCTACCTCATGGTGCTCCCCCTATTGGGATTACAGATGTGTTGCTGTGCTTTTTTTCTTTTTTTTTTTTTTTTCTTATAGATTCTGAAAAACAAACTCAGCTCCCCCTATCAGAATGCCAAACATGTTACAGCTTGAGCTATCTCCTCAGCCCTTCTTTACATTTTATTTATTAGTATCTTTTTAAGGGGTGTGTGTGTGTGTGTGTGTGTGTGTGTGTGTGTGTGTGTGTTAGTTTGGGTTTCTATTCCTGAAACAAAACACAATACCAAAAAACAAGTTGCAAAGGAAATTACTTATTTGGCTTATACTTTCGAATCACTCACCGTTCATCACCAAAGGAAGTCAGGATAGGAATTCAAACAGGGCAAAAACATGGAGACACGAGCTGATTCAGAGGTTATGGAAGGTGCTGCTTACTGCCTTGATCTCTCTGGCCTACTCAGCCTGCTCTTTTATGGAACCCAGGGCCACCCTCCTAGGTATGGAACCACCCACAATGGGCTGGGTTCTACCCCATCAATCAGTAATTTAGAAAATGCCTCACAGCCAGATCTTATGGAGGCATTTTTCTTAGCTCGGGTTCTTTCCTTTCACATAATTCTTGCTTGTGTATGATTGACATAAGACTAGTCAGCAGGATGTGTATGTTTCCTTTATGGTAATGAAGAGTCACCATTAAAATAAAACTCTGCAGATGTGGGGAACATTTTGGAGGTAGAACGAGGTCGTTAAGTATAGTGAATTTGTAACTCCAGAGGAAGGAAAAGATGAGAAGATGGGGAGCCCTTAGTCATATCACCACAGCACAGGGCTGGTGAGGGGATGCACAAGGTGGCCCCTGATACATTTTGATATGTGGTCTCAGGAATTTAAAGCAAAATTCAAGTACAGAAGACATTGTCAATAAGAAGTCATATGGTCACTGAGTACCATTTTATTTTCTCTGTGAATTGAGGCTGAAATATTCAGGTGAGTGTGGGAGAGATCACTAAAATGAAACATCTGAGAAAAGCAGTAAGAATATAAAAGAAATGTTAAAATATAATCTACAGTGGAGAAGCAGGCAAGGGCAGTTTGGGAACTATTCTGGGTTGTCTGCATGGACCCTGTCAGTGATTCCATTAGATTTGCCATGAAGCATTGAAGGTCAAGAAGGCAAGTGGAGCTTTTTCAAAGATAAGAAAGTCATGAGGCAGCCAGGGATCTCACAGGGAAAGGGAAGAGTACAGGAACACTGTGATAGCACGCAATGAAACGGACATAAATCCACAAAAATGCAAGGAGACTCCACATGTGACCAAATGATGGAAAGCTGGTGGTTCACGACTGCCAAAGGAGATGCAATTTCAGCTAATGAATACAGAAAAATAATTCAGCAACATTGAAAGTATGAGAGAATGACTACAAACCTTTGTGTTAGTGTTTACCTCATAGATACAGCATTCCTACTCACTATACATGGTGCCCTAAGTCACTTTACAAAAAATCCACATCATGCTAGAAATGACATACAGTCCACTCTAGAAAACTAGACATTATCTGTCAACTTTGTAAGTGGATTCCAGAAAGAAATTTATATCCCAAGGGTCAGTCTCCAAAGGGACTAACTTGGGAGATTTTTCTTTTTCTATTTTACCAAAGACAAGGACTGAGGAAGTGTTCCTGCAGCTTGTATTCTTCCTTAAGAAAAGCAGTATTTAAAGAAGTATGTTGGTGCAATTAAAAAGCTATACTATAAATTAACTGACCTGTCGCCATTAACTTTCCTTCCCACGGGAACTGAGGCATCTGGGTGATTATTAAACCATGAATGGATTTATGTAATGCCTTCACCCCCACAACAGTATCTTATCAGCAATCATTTCTTGGTCTTTGGAAGTGGTTTTCAAGCAATCTTTGAACCTTGCAGTATGAGGATGGCTTAAATATCAGTAAATCACAGGAATGTTTTCATGCATTATTGATTTTCTATTGTCATTTACTACTTCATTATGTTTGGGGAGTTTATTATTTATAATACCAACTATAGCACTCAACAAGGTTGCCACAAATCAACCCTACGCCTCTCCAAGTAGCTGTCACAATTCTTTATTAGCAGCTTGGGAGCTTACACGATCAAAACACATTCCTAACTTAATTTTAAAGTGCATCACAGATAAACCACCACAATTCCAGGGAGCCAGAGTGCATCAACATTGAGTGTTCTCAATGCGTTCTTAGCCGTTGCAATAACACGCTATGAAACCACAGGGTGCTGCAAGTCTGTTCTCTAAGAGATGAGTGTGTGAAAGGTAGGGTCATTTTAGCTGCATGTTTTAGAATTGGGGGGGGGGAGACAACTTATAGGGAATTGGAAATGATCTTCAGCATTCAGTTAAATAGGTAGAAAAGTCATAAATCTACTGACATTAACCATGAAGAATAGATACCCTTTGGGGATCACAATGAATATGCTCAGGTGACTGATGGATCAATGTGTATAATAAGATATAGATTTAGTTTTTGACATTCCAGAAAGAAAAACCTAACATATTACATACAAGTTTTCAGAGCACGACTTTAATTCAAAATATGAAGAAGAATTCTAGTTCATAGAATTGTGTGAAAGATGCTGTTGAATGAGGTTGAGGACATTAACTATATTAACATTATTACATCACACATGCTTTAGTAACTATGGAGATTAGGGGAGTGTGGTTAATGTCTATAGATCACGAAAGTTTGTGGGTAATTTATTCATCGAAGCATATTTGCTAATGTAACAAAAAAGACATATCACAAATTGACCTAAATATCATTAGAACTCAAGTAGAAAATGTGATACGATGGTTACAATTATAACAGTGGGACCTTGTTATTAGAATTTGGATGGACATATAGGATATGTATACCAGGAATAATGAGATATTAGATTCAAAGTTACAAACATAGAACCTAGATTTAATGACAAAATTTCTACTGAATTTCCTGCTCTAAATACGTGGGCACCTTGTTTTCAAAATCTGCATGGAAATTTCATGTTTTAGGCATTCAATGGTGTGGAAATAGTCTCAAAAATAAAACTTGATAGGATCATCATTTCTATGTTTTTGTAGTAAGGCAATGTATATCTTGTGTAGAAACTAACCCAAGGGTGTCAGAAAGGAAAAAAGATAATTTAAACAAAAATGAATATATATCATAGAGAAAGAAACTGATTATAGGACAGAAAACAGAAGCAACTATAGTATTGTGTCTGGAGACAGAAATAAGCATTCAGAAAGATGTCCTTATATCCTACTCTAGAGGCTAGGAGGTCTACTCTATCTTTTATAGAAGAAAAGAAATAAGGGACAGGGAAAGACCTCTATTTTGGTTATTTTAGTCTTGATCTCAGGCTTTCTATAGCACAAAGGGAAGTCATATGAGATAATCTGGTAATGGTGAAAATCACCTAAAGATTAATGAGGAAAGTCAATTTGTTAAAGGAAATTATTCCAGGTATATGAAATATTGTAGATGGTGCAAGTATTTCCTAACAGCTGAGGATCATTGAGCATATTTTCCTCTACATCCCTGAATCTTATGCTACAAATAGAAAAATCTCCCTGAGATTCTAACTATTCCAACCATACACAGGTCAGATGCTGCCAACATCCCATGCTGCTATCAAGTACACAAAAGAAAAATGAGTCCTATCTGAGAACATAGCCTGCTTCTTTGTTCTCTTGAGAAATTCATGGTAAATGGAGACACATTTGGCTATGAAAAAATGCCTAAAACTTTCATGATCTGTATTCTGTCTCATATCTTGATTTCCCAGCATTATACTCTGTCATCTATGTTAATTCATTATTGAAACAATCTCAAAAACAATTCTTCTCATTGGTGAAGATCTATTTTCATCAGATCTTCAGATATTTTATTTGGTTTTTATTTTTTATTTTGATTTGCAATCACTTTGCTTAAAGAGAAAATCCACACTTCTTTCTGATAGGTTTTAGAGTTATGTTTTGTGTTCAGTGACAACTCTGAGGTGGCCAGTGAGTATCCAGTATTATTTTTATCACTACTCTAATGTATATTTTCAGAGAAAGATGGGAAAATCATACAGCTATGTTGATAGTTCCATGACACAGTCCTAGAAAAATCTAAAATATGCATTCTTTGTCTTATAATCTTGTTTTTAGAAAGCTTGTTTGGGTAATTTGAGTACATGAAACTTAAGAAGCTACCAAATTAACATTGTGGTTTTTTATTGATAAAGAATCACAACTTAAACCCACTCAACTCCCACAGTCCTTTGATACTCTAAAAAATTTGCATTTGCCTTCTCCAAACATCTCATAGTATATTTACTTGATCTTCCCTGCTGGCACTACTGCTGTCAGCATCTCCTTAGAAATAGGTATTCCTCCTGCCTCTGACCCTTGTCCAATTTTCTTCTTTTCTTTTTAATAATATATATGTGTTGAATAGCTACAGGTCCTCTTGTGATTTCACCTGTCACCTCTTAGCTAGTGGCTGGGGAGTTGGAAAATCAAGATAGTCACAGAGCATTATGGTGAGGAGTGCCAAGCTTGCAGGTACAAGGTCAGGGGTCCTTATTCTGCAGACACATCAAACTCCACTCCTTCTGAATTCTGCCCTTTCATTTCCCTCTGGAAATGGAAAATTCTCTTTTCAAGTCCTGAATTTCTTTTATCCAAGAGCACCTGGCAATCTATACTTGTCAGTTTGGGCGTGGAGAGCAGATCACAGGGCAGCAAGATGTCTCATGAATCCAGATAAAGTAAGCCTTGCTTGAAGGCATAAAAGGAAAAGTGAGTTGTAAGTAATTAATTTGGTGAGAAGATATTCATTTCACAAGATCAATGTGAAGATTTCTAGGACTAGAGGAAAACTTGGAAACAGAATTTTGTGTTCTCCAAACCCCCCAAAAGACCTGTTTCACTGAAGGGGATCTCAGTGTAACAATGCATTTATGTTGTAGTGACACCCATCAAGACATCTCTATTGCTTTCCTATAACACAAATTGGACAATATCACCCTAATATATTGCTCAATGATCAGGAGAAAAACCTACCTTTTTGATTCACAAACTTAGTTATTTTTTTCTCACTATTGCAGCAACCTGCCTAAGAAAATGAGTTAAGCAAAGAAGGAAGGATTGGTGGAGGGCTGTGTGCTAATACTGATATAAGAGCAAGATTCTGTTACCTTTGCCTTTAAAAAATTAGAATTGAGAAGATAAGCTTAAAACTGAGATGTGATTTAAAGTGTTGTGGAGAGCCATGAGAAATGAGAAGGGACAAGAAGGGACAAGAAGGAACACAGTGATAGGGAAGCCATGCTAACAGGTGTATGACATCAATATTACATTATGCCTGTGCTCAGAGAGCTATAAAAGATTGGTGTTGACACTCTTCTTTCTTTTGCTTTTATTTAGTTCAGATGCTATCCAGCCCGTGGACCTGCTCCATCCACATGCTGACAGGATTGTTCATCTCAGTTAATCCTCTCTGGAAATGCCTACAAAGGCCTGACAGTGGTCCATGTTCTAGATAATTGTAAATCCTACCAAGTTGACAAGTTTAACAGTCACATGTGTGACTCCTATGTGTCAGTAGTGCCCCGGGCCTGCCTTAATGTAGACCCTCAGTAAACATGTGCTGAAAATCGAATAAATCTATTTGTTTAACTCTTCTCCCTGACATCAGCATAAATCCCACACTGAATACCCTAGAATGGAAGATGATTCCAGTCTATCTCTAAGAGATTAGATAAACTTATCTTCCTGCACATCTTTCTAAATTTAAAACAAATCCCAGACACCAATCACATTACTCTAAAATTGCCCCTATAAAAATTTAAAAACAACACTTCATTGTAATGACTACTGCATTGATTATACTTTCTACAAAAATGTATGTAATGCATACAATTTTGAATGAGGTATATGGGAGTGAGGTGGAACTTACCTTTTCACGTAGAAAAACTTACATCCAAGAAGAGAAACATATAAATCAGAAATGACTGTTAAGAAGGGAACACATGTAGTATTCTTGTGGCATATCAAGGAAAGAAAAATAAAACAGACTTTCATGTCTAGAAAAGGCTTCCTTGGAGAAGTGATGTCTTGCCTGAAAGATGTATAAAACTTCGTATCCATAGACCTAGAGGCATGGTCAGAAACACAATTTGTAGAGTGCCATAGAAAAATCAATGCATGGGGAGGATCAAACAGTAGGAAAGAATGCCAATAAAAACAATAAGCTTCAAGGTTCTCCTCCATTACCTGTGGTTTTTCTTTCCAATGCTTGGTAATTTTACTTATTGTTTAATAATATTCTATTTAAAGAAAACATGATTTGCATAGATTTTTATTTTATCTTTACATTTAATAACTTCAAGCTCAATTTGGAATATAAAATTATTTAGCTCAAATGAGAAAATGTAGATAATAAAAAGCACAAAGATGTACCTAGAGTTCATATATGTATGCACATTGCATTTTTGCCACTGCAGTGAAATTTCTTTTCAGAACTAACTCCATGGTTTAGTTCTTGAAGCATGCGTATTCCCTGACACTCATTTCTTCCTTTTTCTTTCTAAGTCATCAATTTCAGAGGGAGATTCTAAGTTCTGCATTCATGAATCTTCTCACATGTTATTTGAGAAACTCTCTTGCTCGTAGACTTTCCTCAGAAGTGAATTTCAACTCTGTGTGTGTGTGTGTGTGTGTGTGTGTGTGTGTGTGTGTGTGTGATGTTACGATCTAGAAATATTTATTTATAACATGTAAAATCAATCATATACCAAAGACGATGACATGTAAAGCCAGATGTCCTGGGAAAGTAGCAAATTATCAAATGCAAAGTTCCACTGTAGAAAGACAAGTAACCACATCCCTGTTGCTGATATTTAAGTTTTCAAAGACATCAGAAGATTTTCTGCATTCCTATTTTACAGTCTTGAAAACAAAGATGGAACACAGGCTAGAGAGAGCTAATACATGGATATATGTCATCAATAACCAAGCCAATAGATGATGAACTTTTATCATGGAGAATGAACATAAAATGTAGGTGATAGAGCAAAATGCTCATTATAATCAAGACCCAAATTGTTGACTGTAAAAGGAAAGTAAAGCAAAATTAAACTCAAAATGGATTATAAGCAGGCTGGTTGTCATGGTAAATGTGAGATTACCATTTAAGTATAAATTCATGGGGACTGAGAAAGTGCTAGAAGCTAATTCCTTTCCACACCTAGTGATGGAATGTACCTGAATGTTGTAGGGCTTGGTCATGACCTGAACAGTTGTAGGGACAGAGACTATCAGGAATAATAGCAATGGCAAGTTCATGAAAGTTCTACCATTTGTGGTGTGCCAGGCAGTGACATACTGCATACATTTCATAAACGACTGTGTCCTTCTGCCTGTGTCCCAGGGGTATATGGGATTGATTATCATTATAGCTCAGGGACTCATAAATGTTTTCAGAGTTACCTTACATTAGGATAATGATGCATCTAGGAATTGACAAATAAGTCACAGTTCTGATTATACTGGGTCTTATAATGACCCTAAATGCAATTACTTGGACATGCTGTTAGAATACCATACAATATGTTAGACATTAATAATCACTGAACACACACTGTCTTGTCAATGTCATAATTGGACTTTAGATTCATCTTTGAAATTTAGACCGCGACCTATACTTCACACTAGTTTCAGCGAAGGTTTTTGAGTTGGCTGATGAAAACCATACTTATAGATATTGAAAAGGGGTTAACTCAGTTTCTTTTCTATTGTTGTGATGAAATACCATGGCCTAGGAAATTAATAGAAGCAAGTGTTTATTTAGCTTACAATTCCCCAGGGATAAGCCGGACACCAACATGACAGGAAAGTATACCAACACAAAGATATTGCAGATGGTACAACAAGCTGAGAGCTCAGATCCTGAACATTAAGTAAGAAGCAGAAAGAGTAGAGTGGGGATGATTTGAAACCTCTAAACACATCCCAGTGACACACGGATTCCACCAGCCCTATTTTCTAAGCTTCCCTAAATAGTAGAACCAACTGAGAGCCAACTCAAATACCTCAGATTATGGGAACATTCTCAAACTATCAGAAAGATGCTTAACAGACTTTAAGGGTTTATTATTTATTCATTTATTGAGAATTCTAAACCTATTGACTGTTGTAGAACTGAGAATTGTTCCCTGTGTGGCAAGACATAATCTTGAACCACGACTGACAATCAAAAACTAGTTGGATGTAACACTGATACATCATTGATTTCCATAAATTATTGTATATTTTGCTGATGAAACCGCTACACAAGGATAATCCAATTACTCTTTGTGTATATCTATTCATTTCTCTTGAGTCCATTTGTATATAATCAGAATTTCAGTCTCTAGTTAAGAGCCTCATAATCTCTTTGTAATGTGGTCTTTCAGGATAATTGTTCTCTACATTTATCCCATGACTATCTTTGTTATGAAAATTGATGTCACTGGGCTTCAGAAATCACTAAAGGGTAAAGATACAAATGGTACACCATCTATCAAAGATAAAAGATGAGTGAAGATGTAATTATGAGTGATGCATCTAAGTAACTCATTGCCCCTCTGAAACCTTGGTGAAGGTTTTTCTTCAGGTACTCCTGCACTACCAGCATTACATTGTAGCAGGAGCAGTAATAATAATATCACAATAAGGAAAAGATCAGTACTTAATTATAAGACACCTGAAATAGAACACTATCTGAAATTAACTGCCCCAGGGGTCCTGAGCAATTTAACTGAGCTACTGTGGATATTGGCAATGTAACCTTTTAACTAGTGATTGACAACCTGTTTCTAGAGGATGTAGTATTTATAGAGTCCATTACAAATTATATTACCTCGATTCTCCAACAGATGGAAGCAAAGAAGGCAAAGCTTCCATGGTCTCAAGATGAAGCCTGGAAGTCTGATACTGCTTTATATGTGTCTCCAATGTAAAAGGAGTTAAGTCTTCAGCCTGACTCTGCGATTGCCAGCTGCCATATGAATGACCTGCTTTGTTGATACCTAGTATTTACATGGGCCTCCATGGTGCCCTGCTATAAAACAGTTGCACTTAAAATGAGTAAGATTGGGAATCCCTTTGAAATTTGACTACATCTGTCAATTGTTCTTTCCTAGGAAATTCAATAAGAAACAACTTAAACTTAACATAGTATTCTCTCAAAAGTTGAAGTGTTAGAACCAGTTGGTCTATAAAAGGGAATGCTTACAAGGACTATCTCAAGTGCTGTGTCATTCAGCACCTTTGTTTCCATACTCAACAGTGAATAGGGAGTTTATAGGCAACAAGTCTGAAGGGAGTTTATAGGCAACATTGAGAGCAGAACAGAACCCTGCTGTTTGAGATACAATCCCATAAGGACAGACAGAAACATAGGTCTGATTCTGGCAATGAGTTTTGTCATTTAAAGGTTAAGGACCTTTGTCAAAAATTTACGTATATGAGTTTGGCACAAGAATGCTGAAATTGAAGGAGACTCCAGGGCTGGGACTCTGACTCAGAGGCGGTATATGCCAAGTAGTTGAGTGAGAAGTTCAGCAAAGGCAATTGTGAAATTGCCAATATCTTTCTTCTTCCAAATCATGTAGGAATCTTCTTCTATCCTGCTGTAACAGGAAACTGATAGGAAAATAAACCCTATGTAATAGAGCTGGACAGGTGGACACATAATGGAGCCTTTTACTGTATACAGAAGCCTCCAAATGTGTTGGCTTGAAATTACAAGGTGGTAATGGCTGTTAGAACATGACACTGCTTTCTACTCTAGGAGTTATCTGTGTGGCTATTAGGACCCAAGATACTAAGATCATTTACCATATGTGTATATTCCTTGGATCTACGTTAGGGTGACTGCCAGGTGGGATTAAAAACAAAAATCCTTCAGACATATAGAGCTATTGTATAGATAGTAGTATGTGTTGAATCTATGGGATAAGTTATTTGTGGGCTACTTAATTTATGACCTTAGAACCTGATTTTTAACTCTGATGGAGAAGATATGACCAGTATCTCAGAGTACTGGGATATATTTTGAGGAATATACTGCTCAGTTTGTGTGTGTGTGTGTGTGTGTGTGTGTGTGTGTGTGTGTGTGTGTGTGTAACTATCAGGAACAAATTATTTAAAGCTATATTGTATAAATCAGTACCATATGTGGCTTTTTGATGAGAATCAGACATGTGGAAAACAGACCAATTTGTCAATGGCCTAACAGAAAACATTTATTCAATGTAATCATATTTTCTTTTTCCAGGTAGAATGTGTATAATCAGGATAATAATCAGGTAGCATAGTAAATATTCAGGTAGATAAACTCAGTTTTACAATCATTGTTAAGAGTGTATGGTAAAAAAAAATCACATTTGACACACATTCTTGCCTGTCAGTACTGTGGCGTTACATATCAATATGTGTGTATTATCCCATATTATGATATAAGAGTGGCTGTAAGGTCACAAGAGATGAAATTTGCATCTCTACTACAATCTTGAATAAGCTCACCATTAGACATGTGTCCATCAAAAGTTGAAAGGTCAGTATATAGCATATGACTCTAAACCAGTATAGGAGAAATGTGACAGAGAATGGAAAGCATCACGCCTCATTAGTTACTATAGGAACAGTTGAGGAATGGCCCATCTCCTGCATACACAGGTATTTATTTATTGTCATAAAATTAAATTCAGGCACCTTAGAATAAGGGCAGTTCATATCTAACTAAGGAAAAGTACAAGGCAAGTCAATCACTTCTCATGCCAAGTTCAGAGGCTATAAATGAGTATGGGCCATGCTAATCAGGTCTAGTATGAACTTTACACAATAGGCAAATAGAGAGCAGTTTAAAAATCAGTTATAATTATAATTGTCATTATAATGTTAAAACATATTTAAAATTGAAATCCCAAAAGTCCATTCACATAAAGAGTGGAGAAGGCAAAAGCATCGACCATCCAGAGACTGCCCCACCTAGGGATTCATCCTATATACAGTCACCAAACCCAGACACTATTGTGGATGCCAACAAAGTGATTGCTCTCAGGAGCCTGATATAGCTCTCTCCTGAGAGACTCTGCTTGTGTCTGACAAATACAGAGGTGGATGCTCACAGCCAACCATTGGACTGAATACAAGGCCCCCAATGGAGGGGCTAGAGAAAGGAATGAACGAGCTGAAGGAGCTTGCAACACCATAGGAAGAACAACAATATGAACCAACCATTAAACCTCAGAGCTCCCAGGGACTAAGCCACCAACCAAAGAGTACAAATGGAGGGACACATGACTCCAGATGCATATGTATCAGAGGATGGACTCGTTGGACATCAATGGGAGGAGAGGCCCTTGGTCCTGAGAAGGTTCTATACCCCAGTGTAGGGGAATTCCAGGACAGGGATGCGGAAGTGCGTGGGTTGGTGAGCAGGGGGAGAGGGAATGGGATAGGGGGTTTTCTGAGGGGAAGCCAGGAACGGGGATAACATTTGAAATATAAGAAAATATCTAATAAAAAATATTGATACATGCTGGACGGTGGTGGACCATGCCTTTAATCCCAGCACTTGGGAGGCAGAGGCAGGTGGATTTCTGAGTTCGAGGTCAGCCTGGGCTACAAAGTGAGTTCCAGGACAGCCAGGGCTACACAGAGAAACCCTGTCTCGAAAAACAAAACAAAACAGAACAACAACAACAAAAATATTGATACTCAACAAGAAAAAAAAGAAATGAGCTAGAAAAGAAAAGGAAAAATTTAGAAAGCCTGAGCAAGAATCCAGTCATCTTTTATACCTGTATCATGAACATAAAGGATCTTGAGACTATTCCCTAGGTACTAGGGTTGACAAATCAAAGTTAGCTGGACATCTGGTATTTTAATGCCAAATAAACACAAATGAGTTTTTAGTATAAGTGAGATTCAAACATTGTTTGATGTATAAAATTGTAACAGTCAGAGAAGTTGTACCTAACCCTTGAGAGACTTGGGACCCCAGGAAGTGTGGAGGTCTGGTGGGGTGTGCTGGGGCGTGGGGACATCCTCTTGGACACTGGGTGAGGAGGTGTGGGATGTGGAACAGTCAGAGACTGGACCAGAAAGGGAATAGAGTCTGAACTGAAAAAAAAGATTAAAGAATAAATAAACAAACAAAATAATCAAACAAAGAGTGGAGAAGGGGATTTTGTATTGTATGAAAAAAATGACTGTCTATCAATGGAAAGTCATGAAACTGGGAAAACATCATCTTTTGATTGATTCTGTACCTAACACAGTGTAATAAACACTGTCCATTTTCTTATTTATTTTTATTACTTTTGGTGTCCATTTTCAAAGGAAGGCAAATATTGTGTTTTAAGTGAGAGACTGCCACCTCAGAAATGGTCATTAACCCAACATATTTCTCTAGAATAATTTCTCTGAACATAATTTTTATATCTTTATAACTAGTCACTGATAGTACATGTTTAACATTGCTGGTTGTTTTTCATGAGATGGAAAATTTCATATGACATAGGAGAAATGTGGCCTATAATGTATGAAGACTATAGCCATAGGGCAATGAGATAGTAGTATATATGTAAACGAACGTCTCAAGACAGGCTGTGTTATTGGGATTGCGTTCTGATCTCATTGCCACTCATTCTGCGCCTCGTTGATCTTTCCTTTCCTTAATTTCTTTATTCATATTTATAGTCACCTCTAAGCTGGGCGGCTCTGTGAAATGCATGCCATTAGAAAAATTGATCTGCAAATGTGTACAGGCATTTTTTTTTCTTTTCACCATGGCAATGGCTACTCTCATGCATTGCAAAATGTATCACACTGGAGATTCTGCTGAGCTCTGGTTTTTGGCCCAGGCAAGTGGCAGTCTGCAAATCATTGGTTCCTTGCAGCCACCCAGAAGGCCCTGAATGCTGCTATGATAGATGTACCAACAGCAAACTGCCCATGCTCACTGCAGAGAATTGAAGTTTCCCATTTCTGTCCCTCATTTCTTCATCAACACTTGTTCCTGGTGAACAAGGACAGTGACAGGAGGTGGCTTGTTTTGTTCTCTCTTATGATTTCATATTTCTGACATTATGAGTATATACAAATATATAAATATGAATGTATAACTACACACACACATATATATATGTATATATAGAGAGAGAAAGAGAGAGAGACAGAGACAGAGACAGAGACAGAGACAGAGAGACAGAGAGACAGAGACTTTATATCAATATTAACACAAAATTGAGGCTGAACAATGTTCCAACAGCTAGAGATCAGATAATTAGGGAGGACAGGTGCCTTTGTTGTGTCTTAATATTTCAGTAATAGGTTAGAGAATGGAATAATTGAGTTCAATCTGTTCCCCTCCAGTGATATAATATAAAATTGCATTTCAGAAGAACACATTACAATACTATATATGGAGTTGCTGGGAATTAATCTTCTGATTGCAAGTGCTATTTGCACTGAACAAAGAGTTCTTAAACCCTCATATGCTATTTGAATGTTTAGCTTGATTTTATCAAATACAATCTATATAGGTGCACCTAAGAAAAATGTATCAAGATGTTTCTTTCTGCTTTGCAGAGTTGGAATGAACCTGAATGACACTATTCTCTGCATTTTCCACATATAACCTTGAAAGATTAATTTTTAAAGATGCCCACTTTCTCACAGCATTGTTGTTCAAATCTTTCAGCTGATCCTTTCTGCCTTACTCTAAGCTGAAGTAATTTCCTTGCTAACTCTGAGCTACCCAGATACATTGAATGAGAATTCACTTAAACATCTTTCAATCTACATCCATTTAGACCTTACTTCTACACTAATATGTTCATTCAGCTTCTGTTTACAAAGATCCTATTTATGCAGTATGGTTTACTCATAAACAGACAATAAAAATCTACTTACTGTATGCCAAAGATATTATACTCATGAAACCTGACTCCTGAAACCAGCAAACTAGATGTATGATTTCTATCATTTGCAAATAAAAACACGCATCTAGCCCATGACTGACTTGGGGTTCAAGGACAGACTGGTTATCTACAAGGAATCAACTGACAAATGGAGTATTCTTCAGAAATGTCAGCCTATGGGTGAAAACAGCCTGAAATAAACATTTAGGGTGCTATATGGGTGGAAAATAAGCTGTTCAATAAAACAGAGATGGATGCAGAGGAAACCATAACGATTTTCTATGTACTTGGTGCCTAAGGGAAGAACCAAATGTCACAATCCATGTGAACATACTTTAAATTGTCAATCAACATACAATACTTAATGCTATTTGTATAATTACAATTATAATTCTTTGTGCTTCTACCTTGATGACTTTACTGGGAAACCATGTGTTCATCTAGTATTATCTTTTTACTTAACTCCATCTTCTATAATGTATTTTGTGTCTTGTAGTTATAAATTTGAACTTGCCAGTAACTGTGTCTTTTGTTCAGAATAAATCTTAGTTATTGACTTTCCTTGGAATATAGGTAGTCATGGATATAAAAGCAAGTAAAAAAGACAAAAAAGGAGAAAATATTATGCATGTATATGTAAACACACAAATACACACACACACACACACACACACACATATATATATATATATATATATATATATATATATATATATATATATATATATATATATATATATATATATATATATATATATATATATATATGGTAGGTCCTTGTTGATCATATGATGATCTTTCAATGATGGATATAGGACTGAGAAGATAAAATTGAAAACAGTGTGCTATGGTCTGAAAGTCACACTATGCAGGTCCCATTATCATCTGTGAGAAATATGTAATTAAGGGAAGATTTTAAGTAGGCATCACTGATGGATGCCAATTTTCCCTTTTCTATTACTCAAAATCTACATCTTTCAAACAGAGATTGCAATACCCTCTTTTCATGGTTTGTCTAAAAATTAGAGTTAGTACATCTGGTGCATAGGCTGAGACAAAATGCAGAGCACATACTCTGTGAGTCTTGAATATTGATTCTCTAGCACAGCACTGTTAATTTCCTTTGAGAAAATCTGGAAGAAAGTATTGATATAAATCCAGACATTTTTTTAAATTATTTTTTGCATTGTTCTTACTCTTCTGAGAAGGGTGAGGGGAAGGCCTTTCTCTTTAGCCATGTGATCATTATTGTCAGACACCATGGCATTCTATATTAGCATTATACACATGTCTCTAAAGGTAAAGAGAGGAAAATAGATATGCTTAGGGCTTCTGTGCTGAAGAAACAGTGTGGAATAACTAACTCCCCTGATGCTGTCTTTTGTTTACTCACTCCAGTCTTGAACCTGAGTCAGCAACCTAAAAATAGCAATGGTTGTAGACAACTAAAACTACCACCCAAAGTCTGCCGACTTTTATCAAATAATAGGGAAGAAGCAGTTAAGACAGACAAAATCATTATGCCATTAGAACCCTATTGTAATCCGTGTAAAAGTTATTGAAATATTCCTAGTTGCATTCATGCCTATTCAAACAGACAATAGTCATTTACCCTTTGGAAACTATAGGGAGACCCTTACAAACTTATTTTTCTCCTTGTAGATGTAGAGGAAAAAAGATACAGTGGAGAACTCAGACATTTATCTTTTCTATGTGATTACAATCAATTCACTTTGGAGGCCATGTTAAAAAAAAGATATCTATCATCATCTATCATCATTCATGGTTAGCAAGTATCTGTGGCTCTATCTGCTGGGCTAATGTCAGGAGAAGTGTGGCAAGAATTAGAACTTTGATTAACTCCTAGTCACAATGAGGATTGCACATTTATTCTGTTAATTATCTTTTATATAACTGTGAAAAAATAACCTGATAATGGCAGCTTTAGGTAAGATGGATTCTTTTTGATTCATAGGAGTGCATGACAGACTTCATATGAAATGAGTGTGCTGGTCATATTGCCTATGCAATCAGCAAGCAGAGAACAAAAGATGCTGGTACTTGGCTCATTTTTTCCTTTTACTTTTATCCAGGATCCCAGCTCATAGGATGAAAAATCCCAGATTCAGGGTACATTTCCTCCCGTCATATAAACGTCTTTAGAGGCATGCTCACAGACATACCAGAATCTCCTAGAAGGCTTTAGATACAGTTGACAATAACGAGTAACCATCAAATCCATGTTGGTCTATCAAAGCACATTGTAGCATATCAAGGATGATCATTCGAGTCCTGGTAGTGTTGGTGGAAATCTGGTGGAAGATTTCATCTATAATCTAAGCCCAAGAGTCATAAGATCTTCTGCGAACTTTGGCATCAATGGAGGTCAAGAAAAGAACGTCAGACAACTTCTATCATTATCACCAATGAAGTGCGACATGTTTCTCAAAATAATCACACTTAATCAAAATTAAAGCTCGGTAAAAATAACCATGATAACATCTACATGCATGGGGACAAAAGGTTATGAGATGACAATTCCAGCAGGGCACAGATTTGTAATTATGGCACAATTGAAAGACACAGAAAAAAATGATCAGCTTAAGGTATTAAAATAAGAAAGTCATTTTAAGCCGGGCTGTGGTGGCTCACACCTTTAATCCCAGCACTTGGGAGGCAGAGGCAGGCAGATTTCTGAGTTTGAGGCCAGCCTGGTCTGCAGAGTGAGTTCCAGGACAGCCAGGACTACACAACTGTCTCTTAAAACCAAAAGAAGGAGAAGGAGGAGGAGGAGGAGGAGAAGGAGGAGGAGGAGGAGGAGGAGGAGGAGGAGAAGGAGAAGGAGAAGGAGAAGGAGAAGGAGAAGGAGAAGGAGAAGGAGAAGAAGACCTAGGAAATAGAAGGTACTCTGGCCAATTCGTTCTATGAAACCACAATTACTCTGATACCTAAACCACACAAAGATCCAACAAAGAAAGAGAACTTCAGACTAATTTCCATTATGAATATCGATGCAAAAATACTCAATAAAGTCCTCGCAAACCAAATCCAAGAACACATCAAAGTGATCTTCCATCATGACCAAGTAGGCTTCATCCCAGTGATGCAGGGATGGTCTAATATACAGAAATCCATCAACGTAATCCACTATATAAACAAACTCAAGGACAAAAACCACATGATCATCTCGTTAGATGCTGAAAAATCATTTGCCAAAATCCAACACCCTTTCATGATAAAAGTCTTGGAAAGATCAGGAATTCAAGGCCCATACCTAAACATAATAAAAGCAATATACAGAAAACCAGTAGCCAACATCAAATTAAATGGAGAGAAGCTGGAGGCAATCCCACTAAAATCAGGGACTAGACAAGGCTGTCCACTTTCTCCCTACATATTCAATATTGTACCTGAAGTCCTAGCCAGAGCAATCAGACAACAAAAGGAGATCAAGGGGATACAAATTGATAAGGAATAAGTCAAAATATCACTATTTGCAGATGATAGGATTGTATATAGAAGTGACCCTAAAAATTACACCAGAGAACTCCTAAACCTAATAAACAGCTTCAGTGAAGTAGCTGGATATAAAATAAACTCAAACAAAGCAATGGCCTTACTCTACACAAAGGATAAACAGGAGGAGAAAGAAATTAGGGAAACAACAGCCTTCACAATAGTCACAAATAATATAAAATGACTTGATATGACATTAATTAAGGAGGTGAAAGATCTGTATGACAAAATTCAAGTCTATGAAGAAAGAAATTGAAGAAGATCTCAAAAAAATGTAAAGATCTCCCATGGTCATGGATCTGCAGGATTAATATAGTAAAAATGGCTATTCTGCCAAAGCAATCTACAGATTCAATGCAATCCCCATCAAAATTCCAACTCAATTCTTCACTGAATTAGAAAGGGAAATTTGCAAATTCATCTGGAATAATATAAAACCTAGGATAGCAAAAACTATTCTCAACAATAAAAGAAACTCGGGGAATCACCATGCCTGACCTCAAGCTGTACTACAGAGCAATTGTGATAAAAACTGCATGGTACTGGTACAGTGACAGACAGTTAAATCAATTGAACAGAACTGAAGACCCAGAAATGAACCCACACACCTATGGTTACCTGATCTTTGACAAAGGAGCTAAAACCATCCAGTGGAAAAAGGGCAGCATTTTCAACAAATGGTGCTGGCAAAACTGGCTGTTAGCATGCAGAAGAATACGAATTGATCCATTCTTATCTCCTTGTACAAAGCTCAAGTCTAAGTGGATCAAAGAACTCCACATAAAACCAGAGACACTGAAATATATTGAGGAGAAAGTGGGGAAAAGCCTCGAAGATATGGGCACAGGGGAAAAATTCCTTAACAGAATAGCAATAGCCTGTGCTGTAACATTAAGAATTGACAAATGGGACCTCATAAAATTCCAAAGCTTCTGTAGGGCAAAAGACACTGTCAATAAGACAAAGAGGCCACCAACAGATTGGGAAAGAATTTTTACCATTCCTAAATCTGATAGGGGACTAATATCCAATATATAACAGAGAGCTCAAGAAGCTGAACTCCAAAAATTCAAATAACCCCATTAAAAACATGGGGTACGAAGCTAAACAAAGAATTCTCAACTGAGGAATACCGAATGGCTGAGAAGCACTTGAAAAAATGTGCAACATCCTTAATCATCAGGGAAATGCAAATCAAAACAACCCTGAGGACCCTGATATTGTGGCCTCTTGTGAGGCTATGCCAGTGCCTGGCAAACACAGAAGTGGATGCTCACAGCCAGCTATTG
>NC_034606.1:36277955-36279108 GCF_900095145.1 Mus pahari
CCTATTTAAAATAAAGAGAACCTGGAAAGAACCCAGATGTTCCTCAACAGAGGAATGGATACAGAAAATGTGGTACATTTACACAATGGATTATAACTCAGCTATTAAAAACAATGAATTTATGAAATTCTTACGCAAATGGATGGATCTGGAGGGTATCATCCTCAGTGAGGTAACCCAATCACAAAAGAACTTACATGATATGCACTCACTGATAAGTGGATATTAGCCCAGAAACCTAGAATAACCAAGATACAATCTCCAAAACAAGAAAATCAAGAATAAGGAAGACCAACACCTGGATACTTCATTCCTCCCTAAAATAGGGAATAAAATACCCATGAAAGAAGTTGCAGAGACAAAGTTTAGAGCGAAGATGAAAGGAAGGACCATCCAGTGACTGCCCCACACTGGGGTCCATCCCATAATCAGCCACTAAAGTCAGACACTATTGCATATGCCAGCAATATCTTGCTGAAAGGACTTGGATATAGCTATCTCTGTGAGGCTATGCCAATGCCTGGCAAATATAGAAGTGGATGCCCACACTCATCTATAGGATAGAACACAGAGACCCCAATGGAGGAGTTAGAGAAATTACCCAAGGAACTGAAGGGGTCTGCAACCCTGTAGGTAAAACAACAATATTTACTAATCAGTACCCCTAGAGCTCGTGTCTATGTAGCAGAAGATGACCTAGTCACCCATTGTTGGAAAGAGATGCCCCTTGGTCTTGCAAACTTTATATGCCCCATACTGAGGAATGCAGGGGATAAAGGTGGGGGGAGGGTATAGGAGACATTCGGGATAGCATTTGAAATGTAAATGAGGAAAATATCTAATAAAATAAGTTCAAAAAAACCTTCAAGTCTCTGAAGAAGGAAATTTGAAGAAGATCTCAAAAGATGGAAAGATCTCCTGTGCTCGTGGATTGGCAGTATTAATATAGTAAAAATGGCCTTCTTGCGGAAAGCAATCTACAGATTCAATGCAATTACCATCAAAGTTCCAAAATTCATAGAGTTAGAAAGGGCAATTTGCAAATTGATCTGTAATAACAAAAATCCTAGGATTGCAAGAACTATTCTCAACTATAAAAAAGCTCTGGTGGAATCACCATGCCTGACCTCAAGCTGTACTACAGAGCAATTGT
>NC_034606.1:36281336-36299343 GCF_900095145.1 Mus pahari
AGCTGTCTCCTGAGAGGCTTTGCCAGAGCCTGGCAAATACAAAAGTGGATGTTCACAGGCATTCATTGCACGAAGCACAGGGTTCCCAATGAAGGAACTAAAGAAAGTACCCAAGGGGCTGAAGGGGTTTGCAGCCCCATAGAAGGAAAAACAATATGAACTAACCAGTACCCCCAGAGCTCCCTTGGACTAAACCACCAATCGAAGAAAACACATGTTGGGACTCATGGCTCTAGCTTTGTATGTATCAGAGAATGGCATAGTCAGTCATCAATCGGAGGAGAGGCCCTTGGTCTTGTGAAGGTCCTACTATGCCAGGGCCAGGAAGCAGGAGTGGGTGGGTTGGGGAGCAGTGGGAGTGGAGGAGGGGATAGTGGATTTTCAGAAGGGAAACTAGGAAAGGGGATAACATTTGAAATGTAGATAAAGAAAATATCCAATATTAAAAAAAAAACAAAAACAAGCTCCAGTTAGAAATCAAAATCAGAGTTTCAAAATAGCAAGGAGCATGAGGAACTGGGGCACAAAGGACAAGCTTCATCATAGCACTGCTTATAAAAAAGTTACTAACAATTTCAGTTGCATAGTGTAGAATAAATGCAGAACATAGAGGCAAGGTCCACACATAGATGCACTCATGAAGCCTTCAGTTTTGCTCGGTCACCACTGCAAGAATCTTTCTATTCCTTTCAGTGCAGTGTATCGTGTGTGCTTCCTCTGGCAGACACGTCACTTTAATTCAGATTCTGCACAAGTAGCCAGATATCATGCTGTCCTTTCTACTTCCCTATGAAGATGGACTGAAAAGGAGGTTGGGGAAGAGGAGGTTTGTGTACATAGTTCAGTACAGGGAGCCTCAACAGGGACAAGTAGAGAAAAAGTAGGGATCATGTGCTGGTACAATGGCACCCTCATTTTTCTTGCATGGTACTCCACACTCTGTCACAGGTTTGTCAGTTTTGCCCTCACATGGAGTTGTAAATTGATGTCAGGTTTCATATTGGAATGGAAGAAGGGTGTACGCCACGAGACACCTAGCTACTATAGAGAAATATGGAAGCCTAACCATTTTACAAAATTTGGACATAAATTAATCTGACATAGAGGAGTGGTTGACATTTACATCAAGTCCAGATTTGTATTTTCTGGTGAGTCCAGGTGGAAAATTGTGTAAAATGTAAGACTTCATTGAGCAGCCAGATGCTGCATCTGAACAGAGCTTTTGTGGGTCAATAAATAACCCAGACCTATAGAAGACGAGTGGTGATGGAAAATACTGTGATTTCTTTGAGCAGATAAGAAAACAGTTGGTTGGTTTTTCATGTTATAAAAAATTCTCTCTCTCTCTCTCTCTCTCTCTCTCTCTCTCTCTCTCTCTCTCTCTGTGTGTGTGTGTGTGTATGTGTGTGTATTTTGAAAGGGGCAATAACAAAGCATCAGAACAGTTGAAAATCCTGAAAATATTATTCTTATCAATCAAATGACAAAAGAACAGACCTTTGACTTTCCAGATCATTGATCTAATGGATCTGCCGAGTGAGTTAGTTTCTCTGAGGGCCATTTTGAGTTTTCTCAAGGTTTATCTATCCAGTGGGAATTTGGGGTTAATGATGGTGCATTTGAGAATGGCTTATAGGAATCACAGATGGATGGAGAGGGATTGACTGATATTTTTTGTTTGTTATTTTTGTGTTTGCAGTGGAGAGTTAGTTCTCTGTCCTTGCTTTCTTTTGTGTAATCCAATTCAATATCCATGAATCTCCAATATTATATATATTTTATGGTACATTGATGATTAAATCTCCAATATTATACACTGGATGAAAATATTTTAGACAATACACAATCCTACTAGTAGTGAGTACAAATAATGTTAATTTGAAAGAAGTGGATACAGTAATATCTACTACATAGACAAATATTTCTGCTGGTTCCTATGTGATCTCAGATAAGCCACAGTTCTTTATATTGTGAGAGAATGTTAACAAAGAAAATAGGTGCCTTAAGAAACTTTTCAAGACTGTGTATCTGTCTCAATGGTTAAAGAATGGAATTCTCAGGGTCCATGCAAATTCAGGAAAGTGTTTCAGCCTGCTTTAGTTCTAGAACTTGTAAAACAGAGATAGAGGCTTCCAGAAGCTAATTAGGTAGTCAGAAGAGCTATATTAATAAACAGAGAAACCTTTCTTCAATGGACCCATGTTAAACACAAAGACACAAGGAGAGAAAGCATATTCATAGTGTACTTCTAGTCTTCCTGGAATGCTGCCTAGAACAGCAAGGCTTATTTGGGAGGGTGGGGGTCTTGTTTGTTTATTTGTTTCTTTTTTTGTTTTTGTTTTGGAAAAATCCTAGTTGCAAGCAGCCAACTCAACAATAACAATAAAAGGTTTATTTTATTTATTTTTTAAAGCAAGATAATATTCTTTTAGATAATGATTTGATAGCAAAGATGATTTGAGAGGTAGGATTTCAGGGTATCAAGAGATGAGCTGTTCACCCTGATACTGGAATAATTTGTGAAGACAAGGGTACCACAATGTGAATGTATTTTTTGGACACTCAGGAGTATATTATGAAGCACAATTAGGAATTGGTGGGTCTTTGAAAGTAAATGCTCCTTACATCATGAAAGACATAAGGATTTGTTCTTGACTGTGGTAATGTGAGGGCTACTGTAAGGAAGCAAGCCTTTCTCTGCCTATCATTTATTATCACAAGCTGTACACCTGCCACCAACATGATGTGCTGTTGCCAACTTCCTATATCAAAGGCCAAACTACTGGTCACCCTCTCCACATGTCCCATCCCGCCTTAGATATTGAACCTCTGAAATGGAGTAAAATACATCTTCCTTTTTGCCATATGCAGGTCATTGTTGCTGTTGATATTTCATTATAGAAACCCAAAGCTGACAATTATCGTGGCATCACTAGAAGTTTAGAAAATGGTGTATGGGTCTGTGTAGAATTTAGAAATGGTGTCCTCTAAAGCTTAAAATTATAGATGGTAAACAGTATTATTATTAGAGAACAATCCGTCTATCTATACCTAAACACCTTCAAGTAGCCTGTTCCTTCAAGTAGTCTCTTCCATGAAAGGGAAATATGGTTTAATGTGCAGTGTGAAAAACAAAGTACTTGTCCATCCTTTTAGTTACAAAACAATTGGGTATGCATGGAAGCTTACTAAAAGATTAGCAGAGGCACTACATAAATAAGTAGACTCTACATTAAAATTACAATTACATAGCATTGTAAATGACATAAGAGAGATGTGTTCTGTCATTAGTAGAACTGATGAAAACCCCGAGCAGCATACTGCTCTATACCAGGTGGGGGATGCTTACTGAAGATGAGCACAGCCAGATATTCCATTGTTCTCCTGATTGCAGAGTTACCTGAGATGTAATTTATTTCTTCAATTGCAATGTACAGTACCACTTTGGAGCTTTCATCAGTATATGCTCTTTGTTTCTTCAAGTGAAGGATAATGGAAACAACACAATTATAATATTTAAAGTACAGAATTTCAATCTTTTGAAGTATGATATTTTCTGTGAAACAGTCTCTACAACGAAGAACATAAATACAGCTCTCCATCCCAAGGGTTTTGCTCTTAATTAATTTTTTAAATTAGTGTGCAAAGTTGTGGAGATTATTGAGGCATTTTCTTACATCTCCGCAGCTGTGGAACTTCCTTGTTCCCCTCCTTTGTCCTGTTTCCTCTTTTGCTGTGATCCAGGCTTCCTGCCTCAGATTTTAAGTCATGTGAATTCCGTTGACTCCTCACAGACATTGCTCCATTAAGGCCTCCTCATTTTCCTCTCTTATCATCTGTTTCCTAGATTTATGGCCTTCTTCACCCACGTTCACACACATTTTTAAAGCAATAAAATCTAGGATTCTCAAATGAGGGAAAACATGTAATTTGCCTTTCTGTATCTGGGTTACATAATTCCTCCTTTCCTTCATTTTCTTACCAATTTATCATGACAATTTCATGTTATTATGTACAACACAAAAAGCCTTTAAAACTTCATGAAAATCTTCAAAATGTCAATGATGCTTCCTGTTCTTATTTAATTTTTCTGTCTTATATGACCTGAATATTCTTTAGTGCAGAATAAATGAATTAATACTTTATGATTTGTCTTTCCTACTGTGCTTGGCACAACTGTTTTGTAATCTATGTTGTAGTAAATACAGTTTATCTTCATTGCTCAGTAGTATATCATGTTAGTGATATTTTACAGTTTGCATGCTCGTCGATTTATTGGTAGATATTTGGGTCATTTCTACTTGTTAGTCATATTAAAGGACACATCTACAGATGTTAATATAGAATGGTTCATAATACACATAATAATTCCCATTAGGTAAATCTGTAGTGTCAAATGATTGTCTAACATAGTACATACATGTTTGCATTCTAATAGTCTATTAAGTTGCTGTTTACTATGATTTATTATTCTCTTTCTTTTTCTCTTTCTGTTTCTGTAATAGATTTTCAGTTGACCAACAAACTTGTCAAAACCTGGAAGTTTTTTTTTCTAATTAATAATGTTGATTTTGTAACTACTATTTGATATTAATGACTAATGAAGTTCTCCATATTTCTTGTACTGTCAGTTGATCAAATTGTTCACATTTCTTATTGTCTAATTTTTCTAATTGAATTTTAAGAGAAATTGTTATTTTGTTATACAACCCCTTTATAAAATATTTTGCAATTCTTGAGTCTATTTTTTATATATGTCTTACACAGTTATTTTGGAAAGGTTTGTCAAATTTTCCAAATTTTTCTATATTGACCATATATAGCTTTATACTGAAGCCATAGACTCACTAAGAAAGCATTATATTTAGAAATCATATTTAATGACATAAACTATGCATATGTCTTCATACACTTCATATACTTCAGAACATTTATAATCTAAATGATATTTTAGGGTTAGAGCAGTATCTCCAAGACCTTTGATTCACTTTACTCCCATTATTTACATTTTTATAATATTTTGAATTTAGTTATTTTATATTTAATTACCCTGTCTATCAAAATACAACTCATTTTTAAAACTATAGATTGTAGTGGGCAAAAGATCCTAACTGATGGCTTACAAAGATGGCAAAACAAAGCTAATCATATAAGCAGCTGAAGAGAATTAAGACTCTTCATCATTGAAATGAAAATTAAGGCAACAGCCAGGTGTGTTGAAGATCTACTGTAAGGACCCAAATTTCACTTATGGACAACATCACAGCAGAGTTGGCATTTGTAGGAACCCTCCCTTTATGTGGCTGGGAGTCCGGAGTGAAGCAGAACCATAGGAATTTAGTCTGAGAGATTCTTAAGCAGCTGAACACACTTTTCTCTCAGCACTGATTCAGCAGTTGAGATTCTTGCTACTCCTATAAATGACTGCACATGGTGGCTCAGGCAGATTTTCCTCATTATTGTCAATGCTCAGAAGGGAGCCAGATTCTGTCAGGAGAAGACTGTGTGGGTATACACTGATGTATTCAGGTAGAGAGATGGTATTTGGCTGTAAGAAAGTGTGAGTTACTAACCTATTCAAATCTGTGGAATAATTGCATGCTACTAACTTAATGAAGCCAGTCTAAAAAGGTTATATATTGTGTGACTTTGCTAACATGACATTATGAAAAGGCCAAACCAGAGGGAGAGTAAAACAATTAGGGAGTAAGCATGGGAAGAGCAGAGGGATAAAATGTTGGAGTACAGCAGGGATTTAGAACAAGGAAACTGATCTTTATAATATGATGGTGGATACGTGTCATTAGACTTCCAGTAAATCCATGGTTGCAGGCAAATTCAAGAGTGTGACTGATGTGTAGATGTATTCAATAGAAAAAAATTGTGTTTCATCAATATTATGAGATTTTCACACTCAGTGAAACTGTAGGTCAGCACAGGGGCATGGAAGACATGCTACACTTCCTACTTAATTTCCCCAGGAGCCAAATGCTTTCAGACAATAAAATTGTTATTTTATCTATTTTTTAACTAGGAACTGAACCTAGGGCCTCACACATTGCAGATAAAGCACTGTACAATGAACTCTGTTTATCCTTTTCATTTGAGACACTGTTTCTCTAAATTGCCTGTGCTGGCCTCAAGCTCATCCTGAAGTTCATACTGGCCTTGAAGTCTTCATGCTCAACTTCTTTGCAAGCAGGCCTACAGGCCTGTACCTAATACCTAGATCATTTATTCATTCATTCATTCATTCATTCTTCATTTCTAAGTTGACTTTAATATAGTATGTAATTTCATGTTTCCTCTCCAACTTGAATGCCTGATGTGTATCTTTCCTTTCCTGGTGGCCCAGTCTCCACTTCCAATGAAATGTTAATCATGGGGGACAGAATTTGGCACATTGCACTTTGCTTTCAGTCTAAAACTTTTAAACCTAGGGGAGTGGGGCTTGTGGTGTGCTTGAGGCATTTGTCATACAAGTATGAGGTCTTCAATCCAAATATTAGTGGACTGGATAGTACATCTCTGTGAGCACCAAGTTCTCACAGAGACACAGTCACTTTGTTATGCATGCTAAGCTCACTGGCCTGTGACCTCCAAGGGCTCTCATCTTGGCCTAACATCTCTGTGATGGTGTCTCAAAACTTAGGTTCTACACTGAGCTCCTGATGAGCACCAAGGCCATACTCACACACACATATGCATGTGCACACACACACACACACACACACACACACACACACACATACACACACAGACATACGCACAGAAAGAGAGAGAGAGGGAGTGAAAGGGCAATGCCGGGAAAGGGAGGGAAGGAAGGGAGAGAGAGAGAGGAGGGACGAAGAGAGAGACAGAGACAAAGAGACAGAGACAGAGACAGAGAGAGCTCATTTTAAAGTACTTTCCTTTATTGATTGTTGTCAGTTTTCAGGCTAAGGAAGCTGTATTTGACTCAGTCTTGCTATCTTAGCTATAGAAAATAAAAATCCTATAAGTTTTCCAATGTTTTTAGACTCATTTCATATAAACTAAAGTTTGCTCCTTATGTCTACTGCTGGTTGTAGAGATGAGGTGAATGTCATAGTTTATTATAATATTTAGTTTTGTTTCTATGTGATATTATTGCCTAAGAACATGTTAATCTATTTCCTGAGAGTAGAGATCTTCTGAGAATTGTGCCTGTTCTTAAATATGATCTAGTAGACTTGCCTGGTTTGGTATGAAATAGTACTGATCTCAAAGTACGTACTGCAAAGTTTTAACTCATCTTTAGTTATAGCATTTGGGTATGATTTCTAGAAATCATAGTCTTGAGGTAAGAGGCCACTAACATTTGAAGCTGTCTTTCTTTTCTCTACTGAGAGAACTAATGGTGCCCCTTTATACTTCACAGTAACTTTAAAGAAACACTGTAACCTACATTGTCCACCTTTTCTCTTGTGGTGTTCGTCTGTACATTTTTCCTAAAAAGTGTATATTTGTTCCCTTATGCCCCTAATGTTAATGGCAGCTATAGAATTCAAAATTTATCATTTTTTAAGAGACATCAAATCGTCATCCTTTGACAAACATAGTCAGCTACATTTAGACTATGTTTAAACTGTTAACTGGTGGAAAAGTTATCACCAGTTTATCACCACTGGCTGTATAGCACAATGTGCTCTTGGCAGTTGCTATGGGAAACAAGATACACACTGCTGTTGGTGTCCTCCAACCTGTCCTGAGCTCCTCATCTGGTAGCATTCAATGTACTCAGAAGCAGTGTCACAGACAGTTGTCACCCTATTTTGTGTTTTTATCTAGCTGTAAACAACAATGTCTCTAAAGGCATTAGGATTGTTCAAATACTATTATAATAAAATCATTGTAACACCTTTAACTGCAACACTTGGATCAGAAGGAATTGTTGTCTTTAACAGTATTTATGGATAACTCTGAGCCCCTTTACTGACTACAGCCAGTTATGTACCCCCAGAGCAGGTCAGAAGTGAAGCTGGTATCTGAATCAACCAATGACTGCTGAATGGGACTTACAATAGCAACAGCCAGTGCTGTAATAAAATATATCCATATTTTGCTTAATGCAAAAGAAGAACACTTGCAAAGCACATTTAGAAACCTATATAGAATTATACAATGCATTCATTGCACAGTTCTGCATGAAAAGCTCCCGGCATTGAGACTGCGGGGTGCTTTAAAGGACAGTGATCACTTTAGAAAAGTTAAAAGGCATTTTTTTTTTCTCTTGGATTTATAGGAAAGAAAAGTACATGTAGATCGTCAGCATCTAAACTTGCAATCACTGCTGAAGAATGCACCCCAGGAACAAAGGCTGCATATCGATAAATGGACTTTTTATTTTTATTATCAAATTATGCAGCCTAAATTATACATTCTTCGCCAGCTAGCAGCACACTTCGAAAGATTTGTAGAGCTGTGAAGATTACATGCACAGAGAAGCCAAATGTGGAATAGTCTTCACTTGCTTTTAACATTTAACAGGAAAAAGAAACAACCAATTGGGTAATTGATTGGAGTGATGGATTCTGGAATTTATTTAAGTATTAAGGAAGGAAAAATACTTTTAAATGTAGAAATGCTAGACTTGAGATTTTGCCTGGAAAGATTAAAGAGACATCAACTTATATATTTTTGCTTTTTAACTCATCTGAGTTCATAAATCCTTCATGGAATATGAGCTGAGATGAAATCAGATTAGAATGTAGTTTAATTTTTTAATTTGGTCTAAAATTACTTTTGTTCAATCAATCAACAACACTCACACCTGGAAATGTATAATTAGAGTCTTGATTTGTACAAGATGTGTTAGAAGAAAGGATCAGTTAAAGTGCATCCCTTCTCTTGTTCAATGTAGTACTCAAAGTCTTAGCAGCAGCAACTAGAAAAGAGTAAGATAGAAAAGGGATAACAATAGACCAAGAGTTAAAACGATCCCTATAGGCTTATTACACAATTCTTTATTTAAAATGCCCCATTGAGACTAATAAAAAATCATATGGACCTAAAAACCACAGTAAAAATGAAGGATACAAAATTAATATTTAAAAAAAAAGTTGCTTTCATTTGTACTAACATTCTACTCTCTAAGAAAGACGTTAGGGAAAAATCCATTCCAAATAACCCCAACAACTTAAAAATTTAGGAATATATTAAACCAAATACATGACAAAAACCTCTACAGTAAAAATTTCAAGATAATTAAGAAGAAAATCAAAGAAGATAATAGTCAATGGAAAAATATTTCATGTTACCAGACAGACAAAATTAATATTGGGAAAAATATCCATACTATCAAAATTAATTTATAGAATTAATATAATAACTATCAAAAATGCTATATCCTGTTTTACCTGTTTAAAAGAATACAAGAATTCATGTGAAACTGTAAAGTCCAGGAATGTTCAAAGCAATCTTAAGGAGTAAGGACATGGTTGAAATGCTACAGAACAATCTCATATTACAGAGCTATAGTGAGGAAGACAGCCTGGTGTTGGCATCAGAATAGAAAAGTAGACCAATGAAATAGAACAAGGGACCTGAAAATAAACTGCAAAGCTATGGTCCCCTAACTTTTGACAAAAGAAGCAAAACCATAGTTGGGAAGAGAAAAAAAAAGTCAATCTATTCAAAAACAATTTCTTCCAAAACTGGACTTCTACATGCAGAAGAATGAAATTAGAGTTTTATCTTTACCTCATACAAGAATAAATTCAAAATGGATCAAAGATCTTGAATGTAAAACCTGAAGCATTGAAAATGTCAGAAGAGAACAAAACTTCAAGAACTTTGTATTGGTGTAGGCAAGAACTTTCACATTTTTTATTTATTAATCATTCTTTTCATTTACATCTCAAATGATATCCCACTTCCTGGTTACCCCTCAAGAAACCGACCATCTTACAGCTGTCCTCCCTCCTCCCCTTTGCCTCTATGAGGTTACTCCCTCACCCACCCACCCTCTCCCACCAATATAACACCAATAACACAGGGAGTAACTCCAAGTATCAAGAGATGAAATTATAGTAATATTAAAAGTTTTCTGCACAGTGAAGGAAATGATCAGGGTTAACAAACAGCCCACAGAATGGGAGAAAATATTCCCTGATATACTTCAGACAAGGGGTTAATGTCCAGAATTTATGCATAATTACAGAAATTAAACTCCAAGAGACTAAAACTTCCATTCAACAAATGGGCACCTGAGGGTATCATCCTGAGTGAGGTAACCCAATCACAAAAGTGCTCACATGATATGCACTCACTGGTAAGTGGATATTAGCCCAGAAGGTATAGGGGAATTTCGGAATAGAATTTGAAATGTAAATGAAGTAAATACCTAATAAATGTTGGAAAAAATAAAGTAAAATAAATAAATAAATAAATAAAATAAAATCTGGGCTACTTACAGCACCAGATATACTGTAGGCCATTACAATGTTATTCAGAGAATAAAGATAAGAAAGTCAAAACAAAAAAACAAAACAAAACAAACAAACAAACAAAAAACCAAATGGGCACCTGAATTGAATATATAGTTTTCAAGAAGGAAAGAAAGAAAGGAAGCAAGGAAGGAAGGAAAAGAAAGGAAGACAGAAAGAAAGGCAGAGAGAGAGAGAGAGAGAGAGAGAGAGAGAGAGAGAGAATGCACAATTGGCCAGTAATGACTTTAAAATTCTTCAATATCCCTAGCTATCAGAAAATTAAAAATTAAAAACTTTTAAATTATTTAAAAATATATCTAAACTGAGTCAGAGTGGCAGTCTTCAAGAAACTCAACAATAATTGTTTGAGAGATTGTGGGGAAAGAGGAATCCTTCTTCTATATTATGGGTATTTAATACAGCCACTTTGGAAATCATATTGGAAATTTCTCAACAAATTAAAAGTGGAATTACCATACAGACAAGCTATTTCATTTCTGGACCTATAACCGGATAAAGTCTTCCTTAATGTAAAGATATTTGTGCATCCATGTTTAACACCGCTTTACTCACTGTTGTAAAGAATTTGAATCAAATTTTGTCCATTAGCAGAGAAATGAGTATCAAAATGTTTGGTGTAGTTTAAAATTTTCCAGGCCAAATTCCTGGCACTATTAATGATATTCTATTATGCTTGCAGACAGGAGCCTACTTTAACTGTCCTCTGAGAGACTCTACCTAGCACCTGACTCAGACAGATACAGAAATCCAGACCCAAACACAAAATGGAGCTTTGGGACTCCTATGGAAGAATAGGCGGAAAGATTAAGGGCTCTGCAGGGGATAGGAACTCACCAAGAAGACCAATAGAGTCAACTAACCTGGACCCCTGTGGCTCTCAGAGACCGATCCACCAACCAAAGAGAATACTTAGGCTGGACCTAGGCTTCCCCACACAAATGTAGTAGATGTGCAGCTCTTCATATGGGTCCTGAACAACTGGAGCAGGGTTTTCATATCCTAACATATCCCAAAATCCGTGTGTGTATGTGGTATATGTTCTTCTAGCTAGGCTGCCTTTGTCTGGCTTCAGTTAGATAGGATGCACCTATACCCACCAAGACTTGGTGTGCCAGGGTTGGAGTATATCCATGGTGAGCTCTACTGGATCAGAAAAGGGGAGGAGGGATGGGGAGAAGGAGCTAATAGGAGGGGGCAGTGTGGGGGATATAAAGTGAATAAAAAAATTTCCAGGCCAATGTTGGACGTAGAGTATAAAATATCATTCAAGGTCACAAATCTTTAAATTAAAAAAAAAAAAAAAACAATTCTCCCATATGCAGAATCTAGCTCATAATATATGCATGTATTATGTAAATGTACAGAAAGCTAAATGTGCAGTGTAACATGAAGAAAAGGTCTGAATGTAGCTAATGGACACAAGTAACGAAAGAGGATACAAAGCTAATCGTTTTTCTAGTTCTAATTCTGCCAAGGATATTTTAGTTAATGAGTATATATTTCATTACGACAGTAAAATTCAATATAAAGCTCTACATATTCCATAACAAATTAACAATCATATGTTCATTCATCACATTATTGGAGGGAAAGGAGGAGAAAAATGGAGAGAGAGAGGAAGTGATTGCAGTTCCGAAGTATTTTGGGGTACATATGAGAGTAGATAAAGACTTTGAATTTAAGCTACTTCAAGCTCAACAGAGCGACAGACACCATCAAGCCTAAATCTCAGGAAGAGAAAAATGTTAAAACATCCATAATTTGTTAAATTGCTTGAGTGTGTTCTTTTGAATTTTCAGAACAAACGTAGCCCATGGCATCTTTGGCCTATGGCATCCGTGACCTTGAAAACTACTTCATACATTTTGAGCTAGGTAAAAATAGCAGGTCATGGATAAATGGCATGCTATCTAGCAGTCACTTTAAATCAGGTGTCTCTATATTATTAACTGTTAACTATCAACAGCTTCAAATAAATAGAATTTAGATTAACTAACAATAGAGGAGAACTGGTGGGAACAATATTAGAAAAGAGGAAGAAATAAACATAGCTAACAGAGCATCACTTACTACTCATCTACTACTTCATCTTTCTCTGTCTTTCACCCTTACCTTATTCTGCAGCAGTAACCACAATTCACATACCCACTGAAGCAACACGTTCTAGCTCAGGTTTTACTGTTTCATGAATCTAATAAATTGAACTTAAGCATATACAATAAAGAGCGCCTCATAATGAAAGCTTTCTTATTAATTTTTACAAATGTTTATTTCAGTGGCATTCAATACTTTTTTGTCATGAATGAAACTGTATCCATCTAATAGCTCCATCCAAATAAAGAAATACTCATTTATATCACAGACCTCAAAAAAGGATTTAAAACTTAAGGGCTCTAGTCCATTGTGACCTGGGTAGGACTATCAAAATGTTTAATAAAATCAAATTTAAAAACTTAGTATCTTCTAGTAAAGTAATCATTGTCAGAGAAAAAATGCAGTCTATGTTTTCATTTTTAACGTTACACATAATTATTGAATGCTCACAAACATACAGACAGAATGCCTAAAGTAGCATACCGGAAATATTCATTTCAACACTTAAAATATTGTGTGATTGGACTGGAGAAAGAGGCATCTGACTTGACTTGATTTCTGGTTTCCTTGGCTATAAAGAAAAAGAAATATGTAATAAAATGGTAGACCTTATGGACAAGTAGGTAAGGTTTCAGTGTTGAAAGTTAATGTTAACACTAAACCATTCTCCTCTATGTCACCAATAAGTAAATAGGAACTAAACTTATGAACATACTCTGCATTTATTTTCCCAGAAAGGAAATGTTAGCTATATTTCTAATGTATAAGACTAAGATCTCTGAATGAAAAAATTAAAGAACTAAATGAAGAAAATATTCCATATTTATAGATTTGAAGTGTCAATATTTTCAAATATTTAGTACTCCCTAGCTTTATAAGAAGGTTCAGTGAGATTCAATTCTAATCGCCATCAAGCTATTTTTTTCAAATATACTTTGGAGGGAGTAAGAAAGTGAAAACTCTGACATCTGCCAACTTCTAGACTTACTATAAATGGACAAACATGAGAAGCTTTTAGTGTTGATGCAAACCTTACACAAGAAGATGGATGGGAGAAAAATAAAAGCCCAGAGGTAAAACCATAGTTAATAAAAGTAATCTTAGCCAAGGAACAAAGACAATACAATGGATGAAAGTTTGTCACTTTTAACAAATGATACTAAAACAACGGCACACCCACCTGTGGGGGAAATGAAGACACAGCAATGCATCATACAAATTAGCATTACGTAGATCACAACCCATATCTTAAGTGATAAGAATCCTAGACAATAACAAATAGATGATACAGGATATGGTCGACCTTGAGTTCTAGAGATAATTTTTTGAGATTGTCACTAAAAGTGCAATGCAAAGAGAGGATAAAAAGTAATGTTAGTCTTCCATGTATAAAAGTTCTCTCTCTCTCTCTCTCTCTTCTCTCTCTCTCTCTCTCTCTCTTATTTTAAGCACCTCTATGGCTATGCTTAGATATGTATTTTAATCTTTTCACAATGATCTCAAATTTTGCTTCATAATTACATAGTAATTGAGACCTCACGTAGAAACATTGGAAGCAACAAAGCTATCTAATTATAATGCAAAGGATTGACAAGTCCGCAAGGGAAGGAATATTAACCACCATGTCAGATGTATAGTTGGCAGATACTTTCTCCTATTCTGAAGATCACATCTTCACATCTTCATTATGGTATGCCTTTGTTACACCGATTTTTAATTTAATGCAAAACCACTTTGTATTTTTTTTTTGCATTTTGCCTTTGACTCATTAATTTATTTTTCTTTTTTTTAAATTTTCACAGATGGACACAGTGCTTCTTTGTCACATTTACCTTCTTTTCCCTTACTCTAATGCTCCATGGCCCCATTCCTCAACTTAGCTTTATGATTCCCTTCCAGTACCAAGTCTTCTATTTTAATTAACACAAGCTGAATTTACCTGAAAGGATAGTGTCTCCATTAAGAAAAAGCAACCATAAGATCCTGCCATAGGTCATTGCAAGGAAAAAAGACAATACAATGGATGAAAGTTTGTCACTTTTAACAAATGATACTAAAACAACGGCACACCCACCTGTGGGGGAAATGAAGTGATTGATGGGGAATAGGGGGCAGCCCCTTGTAGGAGGTACCATCCTTAGGCTGGTGGTCCTAAGCTGGTGATCCTCGGTTCTATAAGAAAGCAGATACAGTGACTTGATGTGACAGGATGGGTTGGTACTCATGCAGGCCTTCCCCTTCTTAGAGGAGAAGAGAAGAGGTCGGGGGGGGGGGGGCTATGTGAGGAAAGGACTAGAAAGAGAGGGAGACTGTGATCAAGATGCAAAGTGAATAAATACATGTTTAAAAAATTAAATTACTTTTCCAAATTAATATATTTTTGGATCAATATGACTTACAGAGGAGTTACATAGGGTGGTACAAATGGGAAAAAACAAATTCAGCCTCAAACTTGGGTTGTGAACTTGAACATAGTATTGGGTAAATTTGGGTTTTGGAGTTGAACATTAGGGAATTTTTTTTCTGAATATATGAAAATATTCATTTAGCTTCTTGTGTAGATCAACAATTGATAATCTAGCACTAAGTCTCTAAATAGTAGATTATATTAAATATTACTTTTTGAAATTAAATTAAAAAGAACAAAGAAAAGAAAGCAGAGCGGACTGAGCAAACCAGAATGAGCAAGCCAGTAAGCAGCACTCCTCCAAGGCAACAGGCTTTGCCTACAGGGTCCTGCTCTGTTTGAATTTCTGATTTCCTTTTATGATGAACAGTGATGTGGAAGTGTTAAAAGAATAAACTCTCCTTTTGCTTTGGCCATGGCTTATCATTACAGCAATGCTAAACATACGGTACTCTCCTACCCAGAGAGACCATAGATTTCTAATAACTCCTCCACAATGGATCAGGTCCCCAATGACTCTTTCTCCTCCAATGCTAAAATTTTAATGAGCTTGCTCCTTTGCAGGCTTTAGATCTTTTCCAAATTTAAAAAAAAAAAAAAGTTAAAGAAGAGTACAAATGTATTGTCTAGCTCAATGTCATAAAAAGAATTCCCTACATTATCTTCTAGTAGCTTCTTAATATGCATCTTATATTATAGCTTTTTAGTATCTTTTGAGTTGATTTTGTAATTGGTAGAAGATGAGCATACTGTTTGTTTGATAGATTACTTATTGTATACAGAAATCCAGTTTTCAAATATTTACCCAGACAGCAAAATGTTAAGTAAAGGAAACCAGGGACAGATAGGCAGATAGCCACAGTCTTCCTCCCTAATGGGATCTAAGTAAAAGTATTCTTAGACAAGCAGAATATCAAAACCTATGCCTACAGCATGTTTAAGTAATGGTAGCAATTGCTATGTCGATGTTTATGAAAGGAGGAAGATAATACTGACTACGAGTAAATCAGAGACGTAGGAAGGCTTCTGGGACTCAAGAGAAAATGTTTGTCTAATCCATGTGATTCATACCCCTATTCATTTCAGGATGGGCACTAGCACTCATTTCACTACAGACAGAATGGGTTATATGCACATCACCACTGCAAAGTACATGAGATCATTTACAGCAAATTATAGGGAAAGTCTCTATACCATCTGCCCATTGGACTTTCCAACCGATGGATCTTACAGACTCACTCGTCTTTTTTTTTTTTTTTTTTTTTTTTTTTTTAAACCAGAGAAATGACTGATACATGAAAAAAATCAGTGAAGTAGCAATTACTTCAATGTAGGAACGAAAGATTTTTATATTTAAATATCCATAGTGACAAGGGGATTTTTTCCTTTTCATTATTTACTTATTGAATATCCATATGCCTAATTCTGAAAGGCACAGGCAAACATAAATGGGAAGAATTTAGATATGGTATTTAATTTCAAGAACTTTAAAAATCAATGAAATTATAATCATTCAACATTAACTTAATCTTTTGTATAGTCAAGAATGGTTTGAAAGGAATCATACATAGGTAGAATTAGGATGTCTATAAACAAAAATGTGGCCCAACACTTGCTAAAGACATCTTAGAATGATTGACACTTGAGTGAAGAAAACCTAACCAAATAAAATATACCAGATTAGGTGTTAGGTGTGTGTGTGTGTGTGTGTGTGTGTGTGTGTGTGTAGACATATAGTATATTTTGATTAAGCTCAACCCTCATTTCACCCCTCCAATTAACTTATCCCACTACCATCCCCTACAAAGTCTATAAGTGCCTTCACTTTTCCATTAAGTCTACTTTATAAAGTCCACACATGCATGAATATAGGGCAATCAACTGGACCATGAATGGCCTCCCAGATGTTGCATTTTTACAGAAAATTTACTCTTTCTCTTTGAATAGCTATCAATTTTCAAAGCTCCTCAGTTTGGGGTGAAACTTTGTACATACCTCTTTACTCTGCTGGAATTTTGTCTAGCTTGAGCTGGTCCAGGTCTTCTTGCATATTGATGCAAGCTCTTATATTTGACTGCCTTAGATCTAAAAACAACAGTTTTCTGGTAGTCATCTACTCCCTCTGACCTTTAGACTCTGACCCCTCTTTAATAATGATCCTTGAGCTTTAAAAGGAGAGTTGTGATTAATGAATGAGTACTCTGTACATTGAGCAGTTGTGAGCCTCTGTGTCTATTACCACTTAATAGATAAAGAATCTTACAAGGTGAGGTCTGAGAAATGAATTAATCTGTGTGTCTTTAGCAGTCAGTACAATATTATGTCCATTTAGCAGAACAGTAGTGGATTGAATTTTAGTAATAATTTAGAGTAGAATCATGAGAAAACAGATCATTTAATCAACTTGGATACAAAGAGCCTTCAGCAGAAAATTAGCTAAGCAGCAACAGGATTAAACTTTCTTGCAAATCCTCAAGATTCTGTTCCTAACTCACCAGTACTCTCAATAAAGGATTGAAGGAATCAACATTCTAAATTTATTGAAAGTGAGGCATACATTGGATGGATGGAGGAAGAGCTTACACTAGGAAATCCTGGCAAAGATGGGATTGCAGCTGTCTAGAAATAGGTTCTTTATGGGTAAGCAAGCTTACCACCCATTGTAGGTATCAAGCACATATGAACATACTCTATGTCAACTCCAATTTTGAAAGCAAATGCAGACCATTCTCCCGTGTGCTTCTGATAAAACAGCTTGTATGGTCTACGCTAGGTTGGGGGTGCATCTGTCCCTAGCTGCATGGTCTTTCTCTTTAGCAAGGTGATTATTTTGATAATGGATATATGAACCAAGCTGAGTTCATGGGAATTTGTCCCGCGCTACCTTCTCGCCAGCAAGAAATGACGCGGCACACAAACAGGATCCTTCTGCAGCAACGCTTTAATGCTCTTGAGAGGGAGAGCATAAGCTTCCAACAGGCAAAGGGCGAAGAGAAGAGAGGGGAGAAGAGAAGAGAGAGAAGAGAAAGGGGAAAAA
>NC_034606.1:36299493-36327430 GCF_900095145.1 Mus pahari
CCACGGGAAAGGCAGGGCACAAGGGAATGGAAATCTACCCAGCACATGCGCAGCTGCCTTGTTTGTTTGTTAGAGCACAGGACATCAGCGCTATCTTGTAATGGCGAATGTGAGGGCGGCTCCCCACAGGAATTGGTTTTCAGAATTGTTCCAAAGCTTAAGAGGACCCATCTATATATAACTATGAAATTTACAAGCTTGTATCTAAAATTTAGATGTGATTAAATCAGGAAAACACAAGATAAAACTAATAAATGATGAAGTAAAGAAGGAACTGGGAGTCCCTTCTTACGATTACCTCTAATGATATTCTTGACTCTTTACAACTACACAGGGTAATATAAATATATTTTAGTCACAACATACTGAGTTTTTTTCATTAACCTTAGACAATGTGTCCTGTTAATTGTGAAAGAATTAACTTCAATGATCATTTGAGCTGAATATATTTTAGAAACAGTGTTGAAGTTTCCTCCACCATTAAACTTATAATTAGACTAATTGTTGAGAATGAAGAACATGCATATCAATTTCGATCTGTTGTATTGTTGGACACAAAAACACATTTACATTTTTCTACACACACACACACACAAACCCACACTCTTCAAACAAAGCTTAGCTTTCCTGGTGTTCAGATTGTTTACTCAAAGGTTAATGAAAATAAATAATCACCTCATTTCACTGACACATCTAAAAATCCACACCAGATTTTCTTCCTTAAGCCCCCCAGCTGTACAGAAAACTACACAAACCAGGAAGGAATTTAATCCTTACTTAAGGAGATTTGTTAATTTAGTTTTTACTATAACAAGGACATCACAGAATTTGACTTCATTTTGAAACCTAAATGAATATCACATATCATTAACGGTATATGTTAATTTCTAGAAGTATTTCATAGGATATGCAGTCCAATCATTAAGAATATAAATGGTAGATTTACCACCTTCCAACTTCAGAAGCAGAGGTTGTCCTTCCAAGGTTAAAAAGTAAACTGATAGCCAAGAAAATGTCATTTGTTTCCCTTGCTTTGTTGGTCACTCATTCGCTGGGCATGTAAGTTCCGATTCTGCTGTTAAATAAACAACAAAGACTCTTTCTTGAATAACTTCACTGGAAACTGTGTTAGATGCATCACTATTGAGAAATTTTTTAAAAATATACTTTAGTAAGTAATTTGGAATATTCTATGTCGTTAATATGATTTTTAATTAAGAAAGTCATATTTCTTTCATTAACACATGTTTGCTTAAACTGTGGCCTTAGAGAAATGTGTTGCTGTTGGAATCTGTCAGAGAAAGGCTCAATGTTCTTTCAACAAAGCAAATAGCTCACAGAGCAATTTATGCTATTAAAAAGAATCTTCTTGGGGTGAACTGTTCTACTCTAATGGCTATGAGTAGCAATACATTATGGAATTTTAATGGTAGGATTATAACACCCATTTCTAAAATGAATCATGGTTATTGCCATTTAAGGTATGGCATGAATTGTGGTTGCAATTACTTAGAGACTTTCATAAAGCAATAATACCTGTATATCATTTTCTGGAGCATACCATTAACTCAATAAGCTGGAGAGCTGTTATCACAAACCTAAGACAAAGGATAGGATGAAAAGGGAGGATTGCTATAAAGATAAAGACCTACCATTTACTCTAAGTAAAATTTAAACTAGTTTGAAAATAAAGCATTAAAAGAGGAATGTTTCCATTTCAAATTCAGAACCTTCAATGTATCTTTATTGGCATCTTGTATGGTTTTAATGTAGAGAGGATGTTTGAAATTGCTGAGGCTAATGGGTTTGGAATGGTTTTACCTATGGAGTTCTTGTTAACAAATTAGATATAGTTTGATACCAAGAAAAGTTAACATGAATCTTTATGTGACTGACTTAAGGTCTTTTCCTGGTCTGCTATTTTGGCTAATGTCTCTTGGAGGCCTGTCCTTTAATAAAGGGAAAAGGAGGGAGAATGGATCTAGGGGACATGGGAAGTAGGTAGGAGTAAGTAGGAATGGAGGAAGGAGAAACTGTGGTCTGGATGTACTGTGTAAGAGAAGAATCTATTTTGAGAGAGAGAGAGAGAGAGAGAGAGAGAGAGAGAGAGAGAGAGAGAGAGAGAGAGAGAGAGAGTAAAAGTTTCAAACTTGGGCCCCTCAACCCACTCCTCCTTCCTCTTCCTTATATTTTCAGTTAGGTAAGTTCAAATCACGAAAGAACAATATATTGAGACTATTTAAGCTAATAAAAAATTATATGAATTTTTCAGCACCTAAAACTTAATTAGAGGAAAATCTGGGACAGGAAGACAAGCTCCTCAAATACTATTAAGAGAATATTCTTTTTTTGTCAGCTATTGTTCAATTCTCTTAGGATTTCTCCCACCTTCTCAACATTATCCCTGAACCAGCAGACATCTTCCTTTTATAAGTAGTGTTTGAAAGCTCAATTATCTTCTTGCCAAAGGAATGAATTACAGACATCCTTAAAATCTGCCAATAAATTTGATCATAATAAGAAAAATAGTTTGAAGTGATTTCTTTCTTTTTTTTCTTTTTTTTACTATAGCAAGTCAAGGAAATATATTATCTCAGATACAAATGACACTTTTGAGAGTCTGTAAGCTACATTTTTCTGCAGGGCAAGAATTAGTAAATTGAAATTGTGTTATCTACGAATTTATGCCAGATCTCTTTTTTTACAAATTAATTCACTGATTGCTACATTCGTCTTTCAGATTTTATTGGTACTGCTTCATATAAAGTTTGTGGCTCACCAGAAGAAATATTAAATTAACCGTTATAGGTATAAGAGGGTTGACGTGGATCTCTTTATGTTTTTGGTTGGCATGTCTCACCATCAGAGTAAACTTGAGGCACACTCTTCACTTGATAGACAGAAGCAACGGGAATAATTGAAGAGATTAACCCTTATAAAGACTCCACCTTACAGCATCCCCCCAGTTAAACTGAGACTCCAGACTGACAAGGCTAGGCTGACTCCATGACAGGTTTTTAATTGGCAGTTAAGGAGACTAGGTCTACACCTCTGTTTCCAAGAACCAGGCAATTTTGGGCAAGTCCAGACCTCAGAAGCTGCCCTGCCACCTGGCATGAGGCGAGAACAATGGGTCAGCAGCAGTTTTCAGACCTCTCCAGCAAGTTTCCAGCCCTGAAACACAAGTAATGAAACATCCATAGAGATGGACCCAACAGATTAACATAGAGGCCACCTACCCCAGAATTCCTTAACATGCTTTAAATCAAGCTTGCAAGCTCACTTGGATGTCTCTCTTTGTTGGTAATGGGAGGTTCCAGCATGCTGGACTTTGGCAGAAAAAAATCAGCCTTTGCATTTATATACTATTTGAGTTCAGGGTATCATTTTTGGGTGAATCATGGACCCTTACAGAACCAAGGTCAAAGCCAAGAACAATGATTAAAATGAATGTTTACTGGGCGGATTTGCTGCTCATTTAGAGCATTGTTAACATCTGGTTTCATCGCAGAGACTCGGAGAGGAACCAGGGGCAATTTCTTCATTTATCAATATCTTCTTTTATCTATGCATGCTTTTGAGCATGCAGTGGTTGGAAAGACACTGGATGCTTGACTATAGAATTTGTAATTTAGCCAAGACTAAATGAATTGTTCATATAAGTAAAGAAATGATTTAAATATGAAATATACTTAGATGTCTGTGGCAGTATAGTGTCTTACTGAAATATGAAACAAAAGCACTATTTTGTTGCAATATTCAACCGAAGCTGCCTATTATGAGCAAAAGCTACAAAAATTAAGAAGAGAAAGAAGTAAAAATTTCAAGCGAAATCTTAAACAGAGAGACCTTAACTAATTACAATTAACTAATAACAATTTAAAACTAACGTAGATACAAGTTGAGGAGCCCCTCTGCTTGTAAACAAGCACAAAAGTAACTGGTGGAAAGGGGAGAAAGATGGTGGGCAGAGGACAGTCACAAAGAACTGTATTGTGGCATATTCAGACTAACATGGGCACTGTCACAATAACCAATGCTGAGAGGATGTTTCCAAACTATGTTATACAGGCTGCATACTGTTCTCTCAACTGCTTAGCAGAATCAGGAAGCAGCTGTGAGCCTTAGCATTCACCAGTACAACGCACTTGCTCATCAGTTCACTGCCAGCTCCTTCAATTTAGAACAGAGAATTTTCCCAGCTTGACAGAGCACTGTTGTAGATGTGTCCTGCTCCCTGGGCAGCCCACTGGTACTGAGGAAAAGCATGCTTCCTAAAGGAGGGCAGGGTTTCTTTGTTTGTTTTGATTTTTTTTTTGTTTTGTTTTGTTCTTTAGATATCAAAAAGCAAGTTTAATTAACTGGAAAAAGGAAAGCTGTTGAAAGGAAGGTTGGCAAATTTTGTCTTGTAGGAATTAGAACCCAGGGGCTCCATAATCATCCATCATCTACCTGCAGTTATAATATGGTTAGAAATGCACATGTTCAGAACCTCAGGGAACTTCTGGATTCTTCATTTAAGATCCTGTTCAACTGTGGCCACAACGCAACACTTCTACTGAGTTAGTCTCTGAACCAAGTAGTCATAGAATAGGCTTCTTTGTGGGTGTGTGCCAATAAAATTTTGGATGCTTGAAGATTCTAGTGCTCTTGATACTTCTCCAGTTTGTCAGTTTCAGCTATAACACAATCAGTTAGACAGGGGTACGCTTGGCATACAGACAGTCTGTCACTGACTGCACTAAGCCCTTTTTGTCTTTAATTGAAAAGTTAATGAAGTTGATTATCAATAAGAATGTGTTAAAATGGGCCCAGTTGTGTATCACATTAAAGGTAAAAGTGGGGGTGATGTTGAGGGGCTTCTCCTTCCTTTAGGACACTCAAATCTTTCTTTTCTTTTTTTCAGGCTTCCATCTATCCTCTTCTTTAACTCTCTCACCTCTGATGATGAGCATTAGCTACATAGTCACCTATTTACCTGTTTTCCTTCTCTTCCCTGCGTTCATGCCCCACAGCTATGTCTTCTAGTAATGCAATTTTTTTTTTTTTTGGTTTTTTTGGTTTTTTTCAGGACAGTGTTTCTCTGTGTAGCCCTGGCTGTCCTGGAACTCACTCTGTAGACCAGGCTGGCCTCAAACTCAGAAATTCGCCTGCCTCTGCCTCTGCCTCCCAAGTACTGGGATTAAAGGCGTGCACCACCACGCCGGGCTACTAATGCAATATTTATGGTGCCTTCCAGGAAGTCCTTGTGCTTTTAGCCTGCTGCCCTGGAGCAGGATATTGCTCAGAAACAATGATTTAATCCTCATCTGCTTTCATTTCCGGTCATCTTCCTCCTGCACTTTCCTACTAATATTTCCTTAGGTCACTGATTATTAAATAATCATATATACATACATACACACACATAAATATATATATATATATATATATATATATGATGGCTATGTAAGTAAAATATACTTAATATTAATATATTGATTATTTTGTAATTTAATGGCAATATATTTTATTAATAATTATGCATACAAATATATATGAAGCATCAGATCCATGGTTATAATCTTCTGCTCTTTACTTGGTTTAGATTTTAGTTTACATAGAATCTTCAAGGCTTATCAACCATGTGATATATACCAGAAGTCAACCCTTTATGAATCTGAAAAACTTTCCATTGTTGGGACATCTACAGAGTGCTAGTATCTTCTGGATGCTGAAATGAGGGTCTTCCCACATAGTTTGAAGAAAACCCATCATAGTATATTGAACTCTCAATTATTGCATGCTGTCATGGTTTTCCTAGAACGAGTGAACTCTTTGTGAGGACCCTGTGTGTGTGTGGACTTCCTGGCTGAGAGGATGAATGCTATTTCAGTTATTATTAGCTTGTGGACATCCAGATTTCTGAAACGTTGGTTGTCTCTGGTTTTTGTTGTTTGCTTGTCTGTCTCATTATTTTGTTGTTTTGGTTTGTTTGTTTTGTTTGAGAATGGCTCTTGCTATGTAGCCCAGGCTGGCCTTGAACTCTCTGCCATTTCCTGTTTTAGCTTCCTGAGTGCTGGGACTGCAGGCATTCACCACCATACTGAGATCACAGCTGCTCAGATGCAGTTCCTGCCCTCCCGTCACTTGCTTGCTTTACCTGATCTGTTAGCTTATAAACTCTCTAATAACATGCCTTTTAGTGCTTACCAAACTCTGGGATTTATGTTCAGAGTCTTGTAAGATCATCTCCCAGTCTGAATATGAAGCCGCTATTCTGAGAACTGACAGTGTTTGTAAGATTCAAATGGCCCTCTACCCACAGACACAAAAGCACACTCTAGTATAGTCAAGCTCTTTGGGCCTTTATAGCTTCCTTTGTTTCTATGGAGATAGATGGATTTAGTTATTACTATGAAGGGCTAGGATTATAGGAACAGAAGAGGTGGGAATTTGCTTGGACACTCCAGGTGCAATTAGCATCTAATGAATCCTTTCTCAAAATAGATCAGCTGTGACCCCATTAGTCCAGAGTCGTAGCTGCTCGAACTTCAGGTAATAAGATGCAGAATGATAACATACAGCAGGGACTCAGAAGGGCTTCTGGTAGGGGGAAATGTTTACTGAATAAAGAGTGTGGTCACCAGAGAGAAAATGATTCATCTGTGTTTTCCCATTTTAATGTGTTAAAGCAATTTTTTTCCTCTTTAAAGAGACCGCACTAAGCCGCTGGGAACCAGATTGCCAAACTCATTTATGGAGATGATTAAGGCCTAAGACTATAGAACTGTACACAGCAGGCAGAGGAGCCTTGGCAGTATTGCTGTTCTACCTCACTTCCACAACTGTGTTAGAGATTTAATTTTTACTCATCTACATTTACAGGACATCTACAAGCCTTTCTATTTACAGCATGTGTGTGTGTGTGTGTGTGTGTGTGTGTGTGTGTGTTTGCAGAGTAATACACACACACACAACATCAGACAAGACAAGGAATTAACAAGGGTATGGGGCTAGAGCAGTTACCAGGACAAGCTAAAGTCTTACACTTACACAAGGGTTACTGTGTTAGTGCTGCCTGCGTCTTGTGCACTGTGTGTCTCCAGCTTGAGATGGAGTTCAGAATGCTTGTTTGATTCCCAGTGTTAGAGTACAGTCTAAAAATGAAGGTGTGGGAGGAAATATATTTGAATCCCAAGTAAACAAGAAAAGAGTCTTGCAACCTGTTTTTCTGTAGCATGACTTTGTTCTTAGAATGCACTTTCAAGCCCCTCCCAGGTATAATAAATAAGAGCCAGTTTTACATTAGATTGTCCACCATCATACCAACTATTCTTTAGGTGATGTTTCTAAGCATGGATTGCCCTTATGACTGTGTACAATCTAAACTGAAGTGACCCTGCCATTGGAAAAGTATACAACTTGAACTCAAGTGAACTCTGCCCACATGATCATGCTTAACCATTAGAATTGTCAGATGCCTGAATAAGGTTAACTATTGCATGAGACTTTTGCCAACCTCTTTTTTAATCCCTGCTCCCCCAGGTTTACACTGCCAAACAGAGTGGTAATACAACAGCATAAATAAATAAATAAATAAATAAATAAATAAATAGATAAATAAATAAAATGTCTCCGTATTGTATAAGGCACCCATGTAGAAAAGCTTAAATTATACGCAATGGTAGAATACAGAAAATTCTTGGTAGACACTGAAATGATTTATACAGAGCCAATGAAGGCAAACTAAAATTAAAACTAAAATTAAAATGAGTCCTTGAGTAGCAAAATAATCCAAATCACAACACCTCTTACCCTTACCTGAAATCTTCTTGTTGGCTATGGCTTCCCTGCAATTTCTCTAAATTGAAGTCCAAGTTGAAGCTACTTCATTGAAAAGGAAAGAATGCTGTATTGTATCACATTTCTTTGAGCAAAATGCACAGGTTCTTGATAGAGTATGGTAGGAAAATATCCTATCCTTTCTCCCACTCCTTTGGCCCTCTTTCTGAATTAGTTGTCATGGTAACAGCTCTGTACAGGAGCAAAATCTAACAGCTCCTGGTATCATCTAGTTCACACGAATCATGTTCTAACTATCAAGATATTTGCTGCAATAACAAAGGAGACTGTGACGGGGATGGGCGCTATGGAGAATAGGCCGATAAAAAAGTTACAGATTTCCTGGACAAATAACACACATCCATGTCCTGTCTTGCTCCTTCTGAGGCAGAGTCTCAAAAGTTTCTTATATGGTTCCTGTGAAATTGGGCATTAATTTCTGTAGGCAGTAGCGGCTGCAGTCAATTACTGTTGCTTATGCTTTCCCTTTGAGCATTCTTTCTAGTCCATTCATTTTCCCCACTGGGATCATGAATGCACTTGTGAAAACTCTTCGTGTATAACCAAATTTTGAACATAGAAATCCTTCTCTCTTTTGTTGAAATATTATTCAGTTTTCTCTAGAGAGACAGATCTATCATCTATCATTTATATTTCTATCATTTATCTACTATCAATCAGTCATCTATTTATCTATTGATTACTTATAAGGAATCAACTCATTCTATTTGTATTCCTTAGGATTTCTACTGCTGGGTCAAAGCATCATGACCAAGAGGCATGTTGGGAAGAAAAATGTTTATTTGGGTTATGCTTCCAGATCATGTCCCATCATTAGAGAAAGCCAGGACAGGAAATCAAATAGGGCTGGAACCTGGAAGCAGTAGCTGTTCCAGAGGCCATGGAGGCATGCTGCTTACTGGCTTGTTTGCTCATGGCTTGCTCAGCCTGCTTTCTTATAGAACCCAGAATCTGGTTCTATCTGCTTTCTTATAGAACCCAGTGATGGCACCACCCACAATGGGCTGGACTGTGGGAACTAAAAGGGCCTGGGGAAGAAGGGGGAGGGAAGATAGCCCACATCCGGCCAGAGTTCCTCCTATGCTCTGGGCAGGTGGATGTGGGAGGGCTGCCAGACACTTTCCACTCAGCCCCAGGTGGGCATCTAAACCACTGACTCCACTCGATGGGGGATGAGGGGGAAGACAAGGGGCAGCCCCAGGGTGACACCCTGTGCCCCAGGGTTATGGGGGAGAGGGCATAGGGGAGAGTGGTTCCCACGCAGGTGAGACTAAGTGCGGCGGGCCTTGATGAGCAGAGACTCTCTATGGTTTTAGAGCATTATTGTAGAGAGGCAGGGAGAAAGGGAGAAGATAAAAGAAAGAGAGAGATGGCCATGGCCAAGAGGAGACAAAGAGGAAACGGAGAGAGAGAAGGAAGACTAGAGAGTAAGAGGGAGAGTGTGAGAGGAGAACATGAGGAGAGAGGAGAGGAGAGGAGAGAGGAGAGTAAGGGGAGTAAGAGCAAGAGCAAGAGAGGGAGGTAGGGCCAAGCAGCCCCTCTTATGGTCTTTACTGTTACTAGGTAACTGGGGAGGAGTTTAGCCTGAAGGTCAGAAGCTTGGGACATTGCCTACGTGACTACTAGCCATGCTTCTCTTGTGTGTGTGTGGGGGGGGGGGGGCTGAGAGGGCAGTAACTTCGACAGGAACCAGGGTTCCAGGAGCATGAGGGAGCACCTACCATGCCCTGTAGGTGAATTATCACCACTCTGGGGTTCAACATCTAACCTCAACTGGAAACCAGGCTGTCTGTACGTAGCCCAATGCCCCACATTGGACCCTCCCCATTAAACACTAATTGTGAAAAATGCCCTACAGCTGGGTCTCCTGGAGGGATTTCCTCATAGATGTTCCTTTCTCTTTGATGACTCTAGCTTGTGTCTAATTGACACAGAAAATGCTATTCTAGAAGCTGAACAGCTCTTATGTCTACAACTAACAAGGCAAAGGTCCATGACAACTGATGGCATAGTTCACTGTATGAGAATCAGGAGAGCTAGTGATTAATGTTTCCTGAAAAGTCATAGTTCAAAGGCAGATAGGTAACAAAGCCTAAGCTTTAAAACAGCCAAACAGAGTCTTTCTTACTCAGCCCGTTTGGTTTATTTAGACTTTTGGGCAATTGCAAGAAAATCTCCTTTTGTCAATCTACTAAGTCCAGCGGGTAACCACATCAAGAACAGGCATGCTTTCCAGGTTAGTTATATTTCCAACTTGATATAACCTAGAGTCATCTAGGAAGAGGGAATATCAATTGAAGACTTGTCTAGATCAAGTTGCCTTGTGTGTGTGTGGGGGGGGTAGTGTCTGTGGGACACACTCTTGATTGACAGTTGATGTAGGAGGACCCAACCCAAAGTGGGTGATAACAATTAGGCAGCTAGGCTTGAATTACATAAGAAAGCTGCCGATTTCCACTAGTTCTGATGCAAGTTCCTGCTTAAGTTCTGGACTTCACTCAGTGATGGATTATGTTTTGGAGATATAAACCAAATAACCACCCCCATGGTTCCTTTTGTTCAGAGAGTTTAATCATAGCAATAAAAAAGAAACTACAAAAAACAAGTGGAATTATGTTGAAATAAATGTTTGTATTTTTATGGCCAAGTTGTACTGGTCCACAAAAATTAAGCATCATAGTGATGTGGAATGTTAATATATATACATAATTAAAATTAATGTGTTATTTATAAATAATTATATATATTATAAATTCTCAAAATATCAAAAAGATCTTTTTTCCTCAATTGGATAAAGAGAAAAATGGATTTAGTAAATTGCCTAAATTAAATTATACAAAATTTTGTAGCTATTTATTGCTAGGGACAAGAGCTAATACTTTACAAATATAATTTCATATAACTGCTGAACATAACCTTCCCATTGAGGCTAAAAGTATGCCCAAAGTATCCTAATATTCTTTGGTTCATTGTCATTTAAAATCTAAATATCTTAAAATGTAAACACTGATAGGACTGGACTGTGATACCTCTCGAGCATCATTAGTGTTCGTTTACCTCTTGGAATTCAGGCAGAGAGCCCCCTCAAACACCTGACAACCATTCACAGATGCAAGGACGCACATTGCATCAATGAAGACTCTCAAAACCGATGAGCTGCCTATTTTTTTCTCCACGACACGTCTGTTGCATTACGGGATTTCTGGCTGAGCAGTGTGTCTAACATACTCTCCCTTCCCTCTCTAGAGTTCCACCTCCACAGGTTCTGTCTCCCCCCTCCCCCTTTATGGCAACATAGGCTTAGTCATGACCTCTGTATTTGAATTTTTTTTTTCCAGTTGGTGCATTCTTCCAGCTTAATTACAGCCACCTGCTCAGGGGTGACTATTTAGTGCTAAATGGTCCAATCAGAAAGGGCATAAAGTTGGTTTAGGTTTGTGAGAAGTTTTGCCTCTTTGATCTCAGACTAGATCGAGATTAGCAGCTTCTCTAATACAATCTGAAAACGAAGAAGATGCCCAGAGAGAGTAGGCTTAAATGTGGACAAAGATTTCATCACTTACACCTGCTAGTTACTTTTCCTTGAGTCTATGACCAAGGCAGCATGTAGAAGAAAGCATTTAATTGGTGGTTTACTCTGAGTTCCAGACCATTTGTCCATAAGGCATCATGGTGAAGAGTATTGTAATTAGAAGACAGGCTGGCGTGGTGCTTGAACAGAAGCAAAGAGCTTATATGCTAATTAACAGACAGGATATAGGAGTGAGTGAGAGAGAGACAGAGAGGCAGAGAGACAGAGAAAGAGAGAGAAAGCAGAGAGAGAAAAGACAGACAGACAGAGAGAGAGAGAGAGACAGAGAGAGAGACAGAGAGAGAGAGACAGAGAGACAGAGAGACAGAGAGAGAGACAGAGAGAGAGAGAGAGAGACAAAGACAGGGACTCAGACTGTCCTTAATGTGGACTTTTGAAATCTCAAAACCCACCCCCAGTGGCACATCTTTTCCAACAAGAACACAAATCCTAATCCTTCCTAAATAGTTCAACTGGAAACCAAACATTCAAATATATGAATACGTGGGCCATTCTCATTCAATATTTCTGTAAATTGTAGCTTTTATGAACACTTAATTTAATCTGTCTCTGTAAAAAGAAAAAAAACAACATTACAAGTGAGTTCAGTGTTACCTAGCATGTATGAAGAATTCTGTATTACAACATATGTTTTTCAAACTGATTTGTAAACGTGGTCTTTTGATTCTTAGTTGTGTCTTAAAGTGGAGAAGATAAATAATAATAAAGTTTAATGACCACTCATTTCTGACTCATGGTGATCAATCTGTGATGCAATACCAAGACTTCATAAGAGTCACATATGTGTGCAAGCACACGTGTGTGCATGTATGTGTGGAATTATTTGTATTTATGACTATTAGTTGAATTTTCTAATCGAAAATGTACAATCTCTTAGGAAAAGGCAGTCCGTGAGGAGTTGTCTGTAATAGGCTGGAAATTGTCTTAATATTGTAAATGTAGGTGGGAGTACCCACCCAGAACATAGAGAGCACCATCTCATAGGCTGGGCCTACACTGAATGAAAGGTAAAGAGCAGGCTGACCATAAGCATGCACGAATTCCTTGTAAGTATGCATGTATTTATGACTGTGGATGTGATACAAAAGCTCCTGCCTCTGTTACTTTCCTCACTGTGATGAATTATAATTTTAGTGAGCTAAAATAAAATTTTTCCTTTTTCAATTTTTTGGGGGGGAGGGTCTTTTCTTTTCCACAGTAGCAGGAAATGACATTAAGAGGTTATATATAATCACCTATTCAGTTGCTAGAATGATCATGTCTTAATAATAGCATACTCAATATTGGCATAGGTGTGTCTTCATAAACACTATTCTCTTCTCAAACATAATAGATGAGAGGAAGTGTATTAGTTGAGTCAATAAAAATGTTTAATTTTGAGCACATATATCAAACAAATTATAGAATTTAACATAAAATAGCAAGAAATGAAGTACACACTTACAAAAGTTTTGTCCTATCACAACATCATCTATAGATTATGTAGTAGGAATCAAAAAGAACTAAGTGACAAAAAGAGATTATAGAAATGATACATGCGTTACCATGTAGCAGTTTTAAATATGGTTCCTATGGCCCTTTGTATCGACTGACTTTCCTTTCTTATTTTTGGTAAAATGTGTGGAAAACATTCTCAGCTGAAAGTTCCTAGAGTATATGCCCCCTCCAAATATTACATGAAATGAAAAGCTACGTAACAAGAGGATATTTTAGGATAATTGTTTGTTACTTTAACAGCCACAATATTTTGTATTTCCCAAAAGCTGTTAACAGCAATGAGAATAACATAGGTTAAAACATGACAAGATAGCATAACTTTAACTTTTATCAGTGTGTTGCTAACTTTTCCATTGATATGAAGTGAAAGCTCAAGGGGTGGTGTGAAAAAAAAATTAAACAGATATTTGTTCATGTATTTTTAAGATTGCTATATCTTATTTCCTCACTAAGAGCTAGGTCTTGTCGATGAACACTCCTAATAGCTACCTCATGTGCCAGGGGTTGAGGGGGGAAACATGGTCAACTTGTGCAGAATCATTCCATCCTGAGCTAAGTATCTCCTCTGGAAGCATAGACTCCTGTACAAAATAAAGCGATTGACATCATACACCACCATTCGAAGTAAAACATGGGGATTGAAGCTATAAACAAGTTATGTTCACTGTAGAAAGACATCATTTTGGGGTGAAGCGAACCAGAGAATTCTTGAGAGTCAGGGAGTCATTGGTTGGGCCAAAAATATAGCAGGAGCATAGATCTGCGAGGGTCACAGAGTATTAAAGACAAAATAGCAATAATTGGGAGTAACAGATGAGAGGATCACAATGAATGAATAGGACTTGTAAAAGAAGTAATTGGAGGCACTAAGAAGGTCAGAGGAAAGGTGGTGCAGGGATGTTTGGAATATTTTGTGTCTTACAGTTATAGATGCAAGAGTCCTCAACTGGGGTGATACAGTGAGGATACATTAATTCTTCATATGTTTCCTGGGTTGTCATAATTCTCTTTGCCAGCCACCTTATTCATTGAGTATCCAAATTCCGTCCACATGCAAATCTCTAGACGGTACAGTAAAAAGTGACACCTCTGAGATACTGACCCTGTCACCAGAGAGGGAAGTGTTAGACAGAACATCAGTTAATAGCCACCTTCTTGCAGGGACATTATTGAGGCTCCTGTGGAAGAAACATACCACATCCTAGGGTATAGATCAAAGGATGAGTCCTGAGAGCCACACGTCTCCCCATACTCTGGGTTTTGGTTTCCCTGTTGTCTTAGGGTTTTACTGCTGTGAACAGACACCATGATCAAGGCAAGTCTTATAAGAACCACATTTAATTGGGGCTGGCTTACAGGTTCAGAGGTTCAGTCCATTATCATCAAGGTGGGAGCATGGCAGTACCCAGGCAGGCATGGTGCAGGAGGAGCTGATATTCTACATCTTCATCCAATGGCTACTAGTGGAAGACTGACTTCCAGGCAACTAGGGTGAGGATCTTATGCCCATACCCACAGTGACACACCTACTCCAACCAGGTCACACCTATTCCAACAAGGCCATACCGATGAATGGTGCCACTCCCTGGTCCAAGAATATACAATCCATGACACCTGTATATTTGAGTACATGGTATATATGCTATTGCCTCACAGAAGCGTTAACACCAGATTCTCCATAAAGTCAGATACTCACGGCCTGCTATATCCCACTCGGCCTCTGTTTTCCTCACCATTTTTGTACCTTATCAAAGATGCTGTTCTTGTTTAACTGTTAACTAAGTATATGTAGTGAGAGATTTTTTTTATCTTTAATAAATTATCATACTTAAGACTTGAGAACATAATTTTCCAAAATATTTCTCTGTCATGTTATTTCTTGACAGGTTGCAAGTTCTGTAAGCCACATCCTGCCGAAGCAGGCTTCCAGGTTCTTCTCACACAGCACAGCTTACCTTGGCACATAAACAAAAGCTCCACAGTTTTATTCGTCCTATTATTCTTCCCCTGAAATATCATTCATATCTTACACATCTCCATTCTACCTTTCCTTCCTCTGACATGATAAGTATGCTTTAAGTCACTGCCAAATTCCAGCAAAACACCTCCTGGCTTAGAGAGGTACAAACAGACGTTTTCATTTGAATAAACCTTTGCTGTCCCCTGCTCGTTCCGTATAGTATGCTACACTGTACTAGTTGTAGGCTTAGCACAAAGGAAATAAATTGCTGTCAGTTGATACCCTCCAAAGAGAGAAAGTCTGATAGAGACAAATTGGGAGAGAGAGGCTAAGGAAACCATTTATTTCACTCCAGGGTGATGCTTACAACAGAAGTCATAAACTAGGTAATGTCCCTTCACACCCCCAGTGAATGATTTGAACAGAGGCAACTTCACAGAGGTCAGAGTTTCTCCCCACAGGGCTTAGACGGAAACAGTAATGGACACTTTAATTCTAATAATTCAAACTTAAGGCAGATATAACCACTTTTTCTTAACAGCACAATTAGTGCCCTAGGAAGTGAATTCCTGGAGTCTCGCTAAAAGTTTTACAGTACCAAAAAAATGGAGAAGAGTAATGAGCAATTTGCAAACTCTAGAATGCCAAAGAACTTCCTGGCTGTCTTTTAGACACATTTGTTTAAAGGATGACTGTCTCTGGTTTCCATAGTGATACAGAGAACCAATGTGAGGCTTAACGGATGCTGTGTTCGCAGCTGGGATCTGCTTTCTATAGTATGAGCTTTTCTTTTCTTTTCTTCTGTAATTTAGGAAATGGGTTATAAAATTAGACAATTATAAAGAAGGTCCCTTGCTCTCAGCTATTACTAGTTGAGAACCTGTGATGTAACAGACAGTGTCAGAAACTGTAGTGTCACACACCGAAACATCTCATTTCCAGTGAAAGAAACCTGACAATGTGATTGGGATACAAAATTGAAAATCATTTAAAAAAATTTATGGAAAATATTTTTTCATATGATATGTTCTGAATACCATTTCCTCTTCACCAACATGTCCCAGATTCTGCCCACAATCCAGATTCTCTCTCTCTCTCTCTCTCTCTCTCTCTCTCTCTCTCTAACCCCCATCCCTCACATGAGAAAACAGACAACTAATATCAAAGAAGCCAGAACAGGACAAATAAACAAAAAATTTTAAAATGAAGCAAAGAAAAAAAAAACACAAGAAACATATACACATTTGCATAGAAAGAAATTCTATAAAAATCATAAAAATTGGAAATATATTGCAAAAGGCTTGTAAATTTGTAATATATATATATATATATATATATATATATATATATATATATATATCCAAGCAAAGAATTATGGCACAAAAATCCCTCCATTGAGTTAGTCTTGTGTTAGCCATCCACTGATGGTCATGGGGCCTGCCCTTAAGTGTGGTTTACATAGCCGGTGAGACCCTGTTAGAGAAAACTAATGCTTTCCTTTGTGAGTGGTTGACAATTAGAGATACAGCTTCTGGACTAGCTATGGGACTTGCATACACTTCCTCTCTTGACGTTGAAAGCATATCTGGCTTAGGTTTATGTAAGCCCTGCGCACGCTGCCCCAGTAGCTGTGAGCCGAGAAGTGCCTTAGTCCTGCTATGTCTAGAGAGTATTGTTTCCTTGGTGTCTTCCATAGCCAATGGCTCTGACAGTCTTTCTGCTTCCTCCATGAAACTCATTTATGATATGTCTTTATTCTGCTTTTTAAACTAAGCTTCCCTTTACTCAACAGAACGTTCTTCAATTCTTCCCCAGAATAGATTTCTTATCTCCAATCTTTTCTACTTGTCTCCTTCTGTACCTTCATTTTTATTCCACGAGAATCAATGTATCTAAAAATTGAGATGATTTAAAGCATTGATCTTTTCATTCAAGTCACTGGATTAAGTTTCTTGACAGAATGAATCGTCATGTATGTTCTTAAACCTAATTCTGAAATCCTCATGTAGCTGAGGCATTTTATATAGCCTGACTTTTCTCTTCCTGATCAGACAGATCCTTTCTCAGTTCCCTTATAATTTATTAATAAAGCACTCCTCTCCACAAATGTATTTTCCAGTTCAATAAATCCTGGTGTTTCCTTCACCAAATATTCTCCTCTCTGGATCTTTGTATAGTAGGCTTCTCATCCATAAAAACTGGTCACTTATTCCGAGACTCTGGTTATGACTGTGTAAGCAAGGGCAGGGATGTAGCCATAGAGTCATTCCTTTCCCTTGGTTCCTTCATTGTCCTTCTCAATGACTGTATCCATTTCATTTTCCTTATCTCTGGCAAAGTTTAAGCTCCATGGAGGACAATGACAGCCCACACACATGTGTATGTACTTTACATTTCTACCTTAAAAGTAATTAGTTATCACATATTTGAAAATCTTTTTATTATTTTTCGGAAGGGGGGATTGTCTCGGTATTTTCTTTTCCAGCTTCTTTTAAAACAATTTTAAAAATCCTGTATTATGCTAATGGCTGTTTGTTCCTCATGTCCTGGTCCAATGCGTGTGATCAGTTTGGGATATTAATTCCTCCTAAAAGTTCAGTTTCTTGTCTTGATGCTTTCTCATCTCAAGATTCAAGAATAAATCCCTCTCATACATAAAAAAGGAAATAGTAAAAGAGTCTACAACACAAGATATACAACCGACCCTAAAATATATCCATACTGTGCAATGGCCCTTAACATCTCCATTCATGGCCAAAAGCCTGATCTAACTTTAAGAGCGATTGAGTCTTAATCTCAAGACTATAAACGTCTGTTGCTTCTTGCTATTTTCCTCCCATTTTGACAAATCTGCTGTGAAACTGTTACTCAACTAGATATTTCCCCATATATTTTGAATGTCTGTGGGACATCTAAATAGCAAAAGTCTCTGGGTATTATCTCATAGGGAAAAAAGCCAACATATCTGATTGTGAAGCAAATAGTATTTTCTGATATTTTATTCCTGCTTTTATTAGTTTAGGCAAGAAATATATCTCTGAAGACTATGATAGAGGCTCCCTGTAATAAATCTGAAAGCAATACATTCCATAAACAGATAACAAAGGAGGAAATGTATCAACAAAGGGTACCTACAAAATCCAGAAGGTGTCTTCAATAAAAACATATAAGTAGAAGAGGAAGTAATACTTAAAAATAAGAGAAGAGCATTAAATTAGTTCTATGCTGAAACAGAATATATATGCATATCTTCCACTGAGAAAATTAATTCAGACTTCAAAATTCCTCCCAGTTCTCTGACAGGAATATTTTTCAGAGCTGCTAAGGGCTCTGTGCTCCCAGATCCTGATTCTTGAGTGGGTGCACAGAAGAAGGGTTTGCATACTTAAACAAAATGCTAAGTTTAGCCATACTAACTAGGAAGACTCAGAGGATAATGATAAGATCAAGTCCTTAAAAGGCGTCTTCTCACTGTTATAAAATGCAAGGCTCAATATCAACACTATTTTTACCTCATAAAGTCTCTCTCAGTAGCAACTGGGATATATCTGTGGCCTCACTCAAACCCACAGAAGTCGTCAACAGTGCAGTTAGGTGTTGGGGTCAAAGGGCCTCTGAGTAGTGCATCTTCCTTTTTTCTAGCCTTGCTTCATCACCATACAAAAATACAGACCACTGCAGGAGTTACTGGTCAAAGCTATAGCCCTTTCCAAACAAAAGACAGCCTGGAGTCCCCTAGTGGGAGTAACTGAGCAATAAAAAAAGGAAGAAGTCTAGCACAGCAAACCAATTTTATTTGATGTTGTACTGTTTGTTGATTCTTAAAGGGAGTAAAAGTTTTCCTCCAAATAAAAAGTATCACTTCTATAGACCTACCTTGGTAACTAATTACATGGTTTATGGCCCAGTAGAGTCCTGGGTACACCTGTGGAAGGTAATTCTTAAAAACACTGTGGGAATTCATCAGTGCCACAGCATATGACGTGGTTACTTTGGTAAATATAGCCTAATACAGGCCTTCTTTATAAACTGGATTATAGTAACAGTTTTAACTCAAAAGGTCTTTTGTGCTAAGAATTACTCCCAGAGACTTAAATTATTTCTATTTTTTCTTGATCTCTTTTTAAAATTTAAAGATAGTCATTTTTGACATTTCACGTGAAGAACATGTACAGGGTTCTTTTACCATAAAATCACCCTGTAAAACCCACTGACAATTTCTATGATGGAAATTACTAATTCTTGGGTGTTTGAGACAATTTACAGTGCAAGAGTCAAACAAGAAGAAATAAATGAAGAATGAATTGAATTATATACCTGTAAAACAAAGTTTACATCAGAAAGTGTTTTTATCCATGGGAATTTTGTAGCAGTTGTTGTTAATAGCCAGATTCCTTCAACACATATCTCATATTTTCCTGTAATCTTATATCCTAGTCATCTATAACTCTAATATGAGTCAGCTTTCTAATAGCTTAATAGAATATCTGGTTTTATCAATTTATAAAGAGGTTGGGGTCACAGTTTGGTTTCAAAGACTTTGGTCCGAATTTGATTGTACCTTTACTTTTGATCTGAAATGATGAAGAACATCCCAGTAAGGGCATGATAGAGAAGAAAAACATCTCAGCTTATATAGAAAGGTGAATTGAGGAGGAAGAAGGGAAGAAGGCATGGGATGGCGTGATCTCCCTCATCACAAACCCTCAATGAATGAAAATGTCCCACTCTACCCCACATCTTAAATTTTAATCATTTCCAATAACATCAAATGTGGAATTAATCCTTTCATAGGTGAGTCCCAGTGGACTCACACTCATATGTATATATATATATATATGTGTGTGTGTGTGTTTGTGTGTGTGTGTGTGTGTGTGTGTGTGTAGGTGTATTATGTCATGTTTATTTATTAGGTGTGTGTTCATACACATGTACATAATGAAGTCAAAATTCCTCTGTATCGGTCTTCACCTTTCACTTTTGAGGCAGGATTTCTCTAGTTGGCTATTGCTGCACACATGCTACTCTGGTCCTAAGTTCCAGTTATCTTCCTTTCTCTGTCTATCAAGGGCAAGATGAGATTTTAGACACTTGTGCTACTGCACCAACCTTTTTACATGGAATCTGAAATCCAAATTAGGTTATCTTTCCCAAGACCCTACTGCCTCTTGTATGCATAATTATGACATGTCCCAAACTTTATATTTTAATATGTATTGGGGCATATTATTAAAATGTATGTTCATCTGATTCCATCCCTCTAACTTTCAGTAATTTCATAGAAGAGATAGCTGACATCCAATCATTCTTCGGAGCTTAAACTCACAAATGTAATAATTTGTTTGTATCCACTGGGAGAAGTGCTGTCAGATGCAGCAAATGAACTATAGTATTTCTAACTAAATTTGAATTTTTGATAAATAGATATTTATCCTGGTTTATTTTACATTTGATAAAAATAAACAATTGAACTAAAATATTAATGTGAAAATGAAGTGTTTTTAGATATCCTGGATTTATCTGGCAACCTTAAATTCATTGAGTGTTGGAAACCACAAAATAAACTACCCTGAGTATAATTTCATACTACTCAGAAAAGTCTTCCGGAGGATGTGCTTAGATTTAATAAGAATGTCACAACCCACTTTATCTCTCATTAGGGAAACATGAAGTTCTTTGCAATTGTACTTAAGGCCACTGAATAAGGAACTTGGCTTTCAATATCAGAGGGTATGCAGTCAATGACTCAGGAGATTTTGTGTTGAGGCTAAGCTCAGCATACCCCAATGTCTATAAGGGCATTGACCACAAACAGACAAGCATCCCTACTCTTAGTAGGTGGATACATAACTCTCTGTCTCTCCTGAAAAAGTAAACTCTAGGTTTGGACTTTATAAGTCTCTATTTTCTAGGCTCTATGTAGCTTACTGTTGGTGGTATGAGAAATAAATCAAAGACCATCATTTACAAAACAGAGTTCAAGTCTGCCATTAATGGGCATCCTACAGAATTAGAACCCCACAGGGTATACATACAGGAAGATTATCATTGGACAGATACATGATAAAAACATCTTATAGATAAATAGTCAAAACTAACCATAATTGTATATAGTCATACATTTACATATTCCAGATATCACAACAACTCTATAATTGTGTGAACGTCAAATTTTCTACACTTTAATCACGGATTAACATGGAATAGTGAGAATTAAATGAATGCATTTTTCCTCAAAGCCTCGCAAATTTTGCATTTGTACCCATAAAAACAGCAAGTTAGATTGTTTCTCTCTGTCACCTGGACAAGTGATAATATTATTAATAATAATAATAATAATAGTGATCTAGAACCACCAACAGTACAAGTTTTGGGACTTGTCAATGAAGAAATTTCTGGACTAGGTTAACTGGCATGAGTAGATTCAACCGCGAAGTGACTGGTACCATCCCATGAGCTGGGATCCAATGAAAAAATATAAAGGACAGAGCACCCTGAGTGAAAGGTTTCATTTCTCCCTGCTTCTTTGTGAATGGAATGTGATTTGTTGCCTTCCACCTTTCTTGCCATGTCTTCCTCATCATTACATATTTATTGCACTTTAACTAAAATAAATTCTGCATCTCTTAAGCAGTCCTTGTTGTGTTACTAGATCAGCAATGAGAAAAATAGTAAAATGCATACAACTAGAAGAAAAAAAGAGGGTTGGGAAGATGAACACTTAAATAACCGAGCTCATTAATAATTTTAGCTGATAAATTCTAATGGGACCACGGAGGTTTGACAAAGTGGAAAGTTAAAGAAGTAGTATTTAATAATGGGCCTTAGAATGTAAATCTGAGAAGAAAAGTCATATAAAACGTAGCTATCCCCAAGTATTTAAGATCAGTTGACTATAAAACAAATTAGTATCATATTGAGAGCAAGGTCAATTAAATTTTGAGAAAGTAGGTTATTTGTTCAGAAAATATTTATTGACTCTTGTATGTCACAATGACAAATATGGGTGAAGTTTCAAACATTAATGGGGCAAGATATTTCCCATCATGCAAGAATGAATTAATTGAGCTGCTGAATTAGAGGAGTTAAAAATAAGAAGAGACACTCGAATGTTAAATGCTCATTCCACTAATGCTAGACTTTGGTTCACTGATAAAAATGCACACTCATATGTGATTTATTCATTGGAAGCTTAATTTTGCATCTCTTGATAACACTGAACCCCTTTCATGTACGATATCTAGTTCTTGATCCTGTGCTGATAATAGATCAGATCCCTGCCTTCAAGGATAATCACAGTTAGGAAGACAAATGCGCATCAAAAGAAGCAAGACCAGAAGGGAACACTGGATTGCATCATCTGTATTTGGTACTAAAAATTACCAAAGTGTTTCACTGTGGTTCAGAAAATTGAGAGGAACTCTGCAGAAGAGTTTAAGGCTTGAACTAAAAAGGAACTGATTTACCAAGTAAGGGAAGAAGAGGGAGGTTTCTGTGTTCATCAGAAACAGAACAAGTGCACACAGGGAGAGATGCTGATGCAAAATAGTTCATGCTTCCATGAAGAAATCTAAACCAGTGGATGGGGTATCTGGAAAAAGAAGCAGTTTACTAGGCCACTAATGGCACCTGACCCTTAGGCGTGATTTCTATTCCTAATTTGACAGATTTTAAAATAAAATTACTGGTCAGCAAGTTGGAAAGGTAAAGACACTGGTTACTATAGAATGATAATTAGTTTTTGTGAATAAATATATATAAACACTTAGTGATATGATTTACATATATGTGTGTGTATATATATATATTCATAGCACATAGTAAAATACATATTAGATATATGAGTTATATATATTTCCATATACAAATACTATGCACTGCCTCAGTACCCTCTTGTACCTATATCTATGTACACATAGATAGAGATGTGATAAGAAGCAATGGTAAGGAGCTATTGTCTTGACATATCCAACAAAATTGGCATTGCTAGAGAAAGGAAGTTTTAGGGGGAATGACAATCTGTCTACTGAAAGTAGTCACACGTTGAGATTCCTTTTCATTTTCTTTCTTTATTTTTTTCTTTTTTCCTTTTCTTTTTGAGATTCCTTTTCACAGAACCAAAGGTGTTTCATCTTCAGGAAAAAAATGACAGCATGGTTTTCTTTTTGTTTATTAATTTATTCTTTATACAATGAAAATCAATACCAGAAAATAACAAGGAATATTTTTGTCAAAATTATACACATGTATGATTACATAGCTTAATATTGTTTTAGCATATATTCATTTACCGGATGTACATTACATTTGTTAGCATTCCTTCTAGGCTCTGCCCCACAGTTACCTGGCAACAGACTGATATGCCTATATAAGTGGCTGCTTACCTCACTTTCTTATCTTCTTACACTCTGCTTCTTCTCTCCCTGACCCCTTTCACCCCTCCCTGCTCCTGGGTCTCTCTCCATGTGTTCCTGACCAGCCTATTCCTCCTCCTCCTCCTTCTCCTCCTCCTCCTCCTATTCCTCCTCCTCCTCCTCTTCCTCTTCCTCCTCCTCTTCCTCCTCCTCCTCTTCATCTTCCTCCTCCTCTCCCTCCTCATCTCCCTCCTCCTCCTCTCCCTCCTCCTCCTCCTTTTCCTCATCCTATCCCTCCTCCTCCTCATCCTATCCCTCCTCCTCCCCCTCCACCCTCCCTCTCCTCTCCCTCCCTTTCACCCTCCCCATCCTCCCCTCCCCTCCCCCTCCCTCTCTGCCTTTCTCTGTCACTGCTCTTTCCTCAACTTCCCTTCCCATGTGATAAGTAAACTCGATTTTAAACTCTATCCATTCTATGGCTGGTATCTCAAGGGAAAGGGATGCCTCAGCATGGGCCTACAGAGGCACCCCCTTCCACCTCAACAGCCTTGGAATTAAATCTACCATGACTAAAGAACTAGGGGTTGCCAAACCAAAGAGGAAAAAGATATAAAAAACTTCTTCTTCTTGTAAACTCAGCCTTTTTAGAGAAAATCCAGGAAGATCTTGGATCTTGGCCAGTCTGGGCTACCTATAGAAAACTTGAAGAATGTGGGTAGTGGGAGAGGAGGAGAAAGAGGAGGGGGGGAGAAGAGGATGTGGAATGTGCGAGGAAGGGAGACAAGTAAACCCCCTGATCCTATTAAGTGTGATGTGGCTCTGCTGGAATGGGCCTGCTCTAATTAAGACACTCAGTTCTGGCTTTCCTGTCCGTGACTCCTCAGTGCCCTTGTGTGCTGATCTGATAACCTTTCTCTTTGTGTGAAAAGAGCTGCAAGGCACACGGAATCAGATAGGTGGAATGGATTTTGACAAGACACTTTCAGGATTTCAAAAGGCAAGGCTTCATCCCAGCCCACTGTTTCATCTGGATTTCTAATCTCTCCATTAGGAGAAAATCAAAGAAAGTCATTTGGGGAAGTTTTATCTTCTTCTGTGGAGTCCTTATGAAACATTTATGAGTTTTCTGACAATATCAAACCAAGAATCCTTTGTTGCCCCTCCTCCAGCTTTGTCCTCCAGAGGTGCCAAGCTCCTTCGGGTTAGGAGTGAACATGACTGCCACAGCCTCTTGAGATTCAGTCCTTAATGGTGGTATTTTGCATTTCCACAAATTTGCCAATATTCTGAATTAGCCAGAGCTGAATTTGTCAAGTGCAATGTTTTGGTTTGGTTGTAGCTTTTTTCTTATCTTTTCTTTCTTTCTTTCATTTATTCATTCTTTCTCTCTCTCTCTCTTTCTTCCTTTTTTTTTTTTTCGATGCTATTTTTTCATGATAATTATCTGTTTCACAATTGTCTCTAAATAGAAGAAAGCATGCTAGCACCATGAAGCACAGTGGGTTTGTACTGGATTAGACTGCAGGCTCTGGGAAAGGATCCAACTTTCTTTTTTTTTTTTCTTTTTTTTTTTTTTTACTAGATATTTTCTTTATTTACATTTCAAATGCTATCCTGAAAGTTCCCTACACCCTCCTCCCCCGCCCCTGCTCCCCTACCCACCTACTCCCACTTCTTGGCCCTGGCATTNCCCTGTGCTGGGTCATATATAGTTTGCAAGACCAAGGGGCCTCTCTTCCCAATGATGGCCCAATAGGCCATCTTCTGCTACATATGCAGCTAGAGACACGAGCTCTGGGGGTACTGGATCCAACTTTTCTAAGCCTTAGTTTCTTCATCTGTTTCCTCAAGGTAAAAAGTCATAGCTCTCAGACCTATGCTGCAGTATAGAAATACAGCATTTACAAGTATGCCACTGCCACTGAATTATTTAAATAGCAAAACCTCATTGTTAACATTAATAGCATAATTTGCAAATGTGTAGATTTCACTATGCCAGACAGTTGCATCTGTAGTCCTTTGTTACAGAGATGATGCTTGCGGCAAACACTTGAATTTTCAGTACAGAAATGGATGAAAAGGATATAAAATGAAATTGATGAGGAGAAAATAACAATTGGAACTTGAAACTCATATAACAGGAGAAAGAAATTATTAAATAGTTAATTGTGCCTCTACTTTGCACCAGAAAATTAAACAATCATTTTATATAATCATCTAGTTTAGTACATTTCTGTGCTTTGATTTTATTGACAAAAATAAACTGATTAAACAGCCTGCCAGCCCGCCTAAGGAGGAGCAAAAGAAATTAAGTTACATCAACTTTCATACCTATTCTTTTCTACCGCACTGAAATTTCTGTCTGTTTATATGCTCTATTTAGTCTTAATATGCTACTATAAATGCTCTCTCTTTTCCCTCTGTCTCTCTGTCTCTGTCTCTGTCTCTGTCTCTGTCTCTGTCTCTCTCTCTCTCTCTCTCTCTCTCTCTCTCTCTCTCTCGAATATATACATGAACACTCAACTTCATGTGGACATAATTGTAGGTGGTTTCTGACTGTGTCAAAATTCTTGTTTTGTTTGTTTGTTTACTTTAATCTAAGAAGAAAGAACGGCATCATGCTGGACAGATGTGGGCTGACAACATCTGAAATGGCAAACATATTCCACTGCATTTAATTTGATGATGAAATGATAATGTTCCAGCTACTCTATACCATTAAAACAACTGAAAACAAAGCCAACCAACAAAGCAGAACAGAAAGGTGCCTCAAATCCCTGAAATCATGGCAACAAATCCATCATATATTGGCGTGGAGAGACAAATATTGGTCTCAATTATAAAGTAAGTCATACTAGGTTATTGTACTTGTAGTAAAGTTGAAGTTGAGAAAGATATTCCCAGATTTGGTAAATGAGATGGATATGTTATCACTAGGCAGATCTTAAAGATATCCAGGACAGAGAATCTACTTTTTGCTAGAATCAGTTCTCTTCCATCTAATACGCAATTGGCAGACAGTAGTCAACAGCAAGTAATGCTTGTGTCTGTCAGCCTCATGAGGCCAAAACCTATGTCTACTATAGACTCCTGCTTTTGAAAAATACTATGGTTATGTACTAAGGTATTCTGGGGTGTGTGTGTGTGTGTGTGTGTGTGTGTGTGTGTGTGTGTGCAAAACAACAGAGATTTTCCTTTTATGCACACAAATACTACTGGGAAATATTCTCTCTCTCTCTCTCTCTCTCTCTCTCTCTCTCTCTCTCTCTCTCTCTCTCTCTCTCTCTCTCTCTCTCTCTCTCTCTCTCAGGGGTTTGTGATAAGGTTTCTCTGTTTAACAGTCCTTGTTGTTCTGGTATTCCCTTTGTAGACAAGGCTGTCCCCAAACTCAAAAAGATTTGCCTGCCTTTACCTCCAGAGTTCTGGGATCAAAGGTATGCCACCTTGCATGCCTTCTTTTCTTGTGTTACTGTGGCATAGGTGACACAAAGCAAATATTTTCTGACTGAAAACAAAACAAAGAACCAAACTCATAAAATGCTATCTTTAATATTTTGTCCAGTACTCTTCCAAAGGATAAAATAAATATAGAATTTTCCAAATTTTCACACATACCTGATAGTCTACACAGTCCTGACAGAGTTTTATTTTACAATCTCAAGTCAACAGACTGTGCTTTATAGCCGTTTTTTGAAAAACCTCTTGCTATATACTATAGGTATTCTATTGTATGTGTGCAAAACAACAGGGATTTTCCTTTCATTCACACAGATACTACTGGGGAAATAATATATTTATGTATACACTATGTCTTAGTTAGGATTTTACTGCTGTGAACAGATACCATGACCAAGGCAAGTCTTATAAAAACAACATTTAATTGGGGCTGGCTTACAGGTTCAGAGGTTCAGTCCATTATCATCAAGGTGGGAGCATGGCAGTATCCAGGTAGGCATGGCTCCGGCAGAGCTGAGAGTTCTACATCTTCATCCACAGGCTGCTGGTGGAAGACTGACTGACCAGGCAACTAGGGTGAGGGTCTTAAGCCCACACCCACAGTGACACACCTACTCCAACCAGGTCAAACCTATTCCAATAAGGCCACACCTCCAAATGGTTCCACTCCCTGGCCCAAGAATACACAAACCATCACACACTATATCTGTAGCTCACTTCTAATTAATATTATAAACCGCATAACACACACTACTATATACTTCTTTGAAATTTACAGACAAGCTATGAGGAAATTACCTTATTTTTTAAACAACAGCAGTGAAGCCTACACATGCAAATGGATAGTGATCTCAAGATGTTAATGTTAGAATCCAGACACACTGGCACGAGAGTGGAAGAGGAAAAGAACATTAAGAAATAACTGTGTAACCCTGAGAAAAATATAAACCTCAGTTAATAGTAATATATTGTTGCTGGGTCATTAATTGTGACAAATGTACCATACAAGGAGTTAATGGCAAGGGAAATGGAGTGGGTAGCACCTGGGAGTTCTGCAGCCATCCTTGCAACCCTTCTAAAGTTCTAAAACTTGTTTTAAATAATAACTGCACTTAAATTAAAAAGAGGAAAAGAACAATGAAAAAACAAAATTACCATATATATGTATATATGTTGTACTGGCTAATTTTGTGTCAACTTGACACAGGCTGTAGTTATCACAGAGAAAGGAGC
>NC_034606.1:36327540-36344575 GCF_900095145.1 Mus pahari
AAGCCAGTAAAGAACATCCCTCCGTGGCCTCTGTATCAGTTCCTGCTTCCTGACCTGCTTGAGTTCCAGTCCTGACTTCCTTGGTGATGAACAGCAGTATGGAAGTGTAAGCTGAATAAACCCTTTCCTCCCCAACTTGCTTCTTGGTCATGATGTTTTGTCCAGGAATAGAAACCCTGACTAAGACATACGTATTTAGTAAATTAAAGTAAAATAACAAAATAACTACCACTAAACCACACTTAAAATAGGCAGAAAGGTTAAAGTAGAATCTTTAAGACCACATTGAATGTTAAAGTCTAAGAGCAAGGTAATACCTCCAAACTTTGGAAGCACATGTTTGAAAGCAGTAGTAGTAGCTGTTGTTGTTGTTGTTTTTGGTACCTACAATATCTTCACATGCTATTAGTGAATGTTCACCCTACTCTTATAGCCATCAGCTTCCATCCATTAATTCAAATTTCCTCATATCTGTTATATTTAAAGAACACCTCTGCTCTGATGAACTGTTGGGATGAGTTGTTGTGGAGGAAGGGCAAGGATGAAATTAAGAAGCTTCAGTCAATGCTGGACAAGGATCAAATGCAAAACTTCTTTCCAGTGAGTACTTTTCCCTGAGTCTTCAATTATATCTTAGCTGTTGCTATAATAACTGGCATCTAAGCAATACCAAGAGTTTTCAGTTCTCTCCCTGGGATTACAAATTCATGAATTATGCATGCCTATGCAGATTTTTCACCTGTGACAGGTGTGGTATGGGCAATTTCCCTAATATATTAAGAAAACCAGCCATGATACCAGTGATAGATGTAAATGAGATATTCCCATCAGTTTATTTAACACTTCCCTGTCGCCAGGTGGTGAGAAGATGCGGTGCATGGAAATCTGTAATTGACAAGAATTTTACAGACAGCAGCCCCTGACGATGGGGCTCTCAGAAAAGATGGACAGGTTGCTTTCTATTCCCTCCTCCACAGATTTACTCTTCTCTACCTTAACACCTGAGTCATGCCACATCCCACCTGAGCAAACAGCTGGCCAGCTCTGCAGAGGATTTATCTGAGCCATCACACAGATGTCAGAAAGGAGGTGGTGCTGGAGGATATTTTTCATAACAAGACTCTGTCTGAATGCAACTAAAATATGCTACAGCTTGACACACTTTGCACTTCTGGCCTCTGACTTCCCAATTTGCCATGCTGAGGCTCCTTTTTTTTTTTTTTTAATTTCTTCTTCTTCTCCTTCTTCTATAATCCTTTAGACTTGGCAAAATCCTGAGTAAATAATATTAGGGAGATCGGATACTGCTTTGGTACAAGATGCAAACTATACATGCTAAATATTAAGGAAATCTTTTCACATTGGCAGAACTCTACATAGAGAAATTAGAAATCCCACTTCTTGTCGGGATTGGATTGGCAAGCTATGTATTTCCTCCAGCAAACATGACTCTTCTTGAATCTACCTGTGTGTTTTTTCAAATGTGGAGTAACAGGACTGATTCTAAGATGCGTTCCGTAAAGCAATACCTTGCCACTTTCCTTTTACTGTATACTGAAGGAAATATAAGTTACAAGGCTGGGAAGCCAGGTGAAATGAAATCTGGGTGAAAGCAGCTTTCTCGTCTTCCTTTCAACTGGAAACTCTGCATTCTTAAGGGGTTATGCTTTTTCTTCTTTGTCATTCTCAGAATCATTCCTTTAAGATTATATGGGCTTCTTTGATTAGCACTCTCAAGCAACTGAGAGAGTAGCCAGTATTTCTATGTACCTCAAGTAATCCACAGAGAGAGCCACACTGTAGCTTATGATGCTACTTTACTCTCACTTAATTTTTTTCTTAGACAGGTTTTTTTTTTTTCTGTGTAGCCCTGGCTGTCCTGGAATTCACTCTGTATATCAGGCTGACTTCGAACTCATGGAGCTCTGCCAGCCACTGCCTATGATTCAAGTCATGTGACACCACTGCTCAGCTGATTCTCACTTTCCTTACCAGTGCTTTCCTTTATGATTGCTAACCCAAGTCAAGTGCCGTATCTTCTACACAGTGTATCTATCTACTCTAGATTCTTCTTCTTCTTCTTCTTCTTCTTCTTCTTCTTCTTCTTCTTCTTCTTCTTCTTCTTCTTCTTCTTCTTCTTCTTCTTCTTCTTCTTCTTCNCTTCTTCTTCTTCTTCTTCTTCTTCTTCTTCTTCTTCTTCTTCTTCTTCTTCTTCTTCTTCTTCTTCTTCTTCTTCTTCTTCTTCTTCCCCTCCTCCTCCTCCTCACCCACCTCCTCCTCCTTCTCTCCCACCTCCTCGTCCTTCTTCTTCTTTGAGATGGAGCCATCTTTCCTCACTAGATTATCAGGGTAAATCCCCAAACATAAATGTCAATGAAAACAAATACTAACAGGTAGATAATCTATTATTGATTAAAAGCCAAGATCAAGCAAGATGCTCTGTTATTTTTAAAAACCATTGATTTAAAAATAATAACAATGTAAAAATACATTAGAACACTGTGCTAACTCAAATAAGAATATCATTCATAGGCTCATACATTAGAATATTTGGTCTTTAGTTAGTAGAACTCTAGGTATGGCCTTATTGGAGGAGCTATATCACTGGGGGCAGGCTTTGGTGTTACAAAAGTATATCCCATTCTCAATTATTTCTTTCCACCTTCTACTTATGCATCAAGATATATAGTTATGACATTCACAAATATAGGTAATGGTATTTCGGAAGAAGTTTTGAAGAGAAATGAAGATAAGATTTATATAAACAGTAAGAAACACACATGACCAACTCTTTTTTTTTTTTAATTAGATGTTTTCTTTACATTGAAAATTTTACCCCCTTTCCTCATTTGCCCTGAAAACTCCCTTATTCCATCTCCCCTACCATTGCTCAGTAATCCACCCACTTCTGCTTCCCTGTCCTGGCATTCCCCTACACTGGGGAATCAAGCCTTCACAAGATCAAGGGCCTCTCCTCTCACTGATGTCCCACAAGGACATCCTCTTCTACATATGCACTGGAGAAATGGGTGCCTCCACGTGTACCCATTGGTGGGTGGTACAGTCCCTGGGAGCTCTGGAGTCACTAGATGGTTCATATTGTTGTTCCTCCTATGTGGCTGCAAACCACTTCAGCACCTTATGTCCTTTCTCTAGCTCCACCATTGGAGACCCAGTGCCCATTCAAATGGATGGCTCTCAGCATCTACTTCTGTATTTGTGAGGTACTGGCAGGGCCTCTCAGGAGAGAGCTATATCAGGCTCCTGTCAGTAAGCACTTTTTGACAGCCACAATAATGTCTGGGTTTGGTAACTGTATATGGGATAGATCCCCAGGTGGGACAGTCACTAGATGACCTTTCCTTCAGGTTCTGCCACAACTTTGTCTCTGTATTTCCTCCAATGGGTATTTTGTTTCTCCTTCTAAGAAGGACTGAAGTATCCTATGGTCTTCCTTCTTCTTGAGCTTCATGTGGTCTNTGAATTGTATCTTGAGTATTCTGAACTTCTGGGCTAATATCCACTCATCAGTGAGTACATATCATGTGTGTTCTTTTGTGATTGGGTTACCTCACTCAGGATATTTTCTAATTCTATCAATTTGCCTTCATGAATTCATCTTTTTTAATACCTGAGTAGAACTGCAAAATGTAAAATGTACCACATTTTCTGTATCCATTCATCTGTTGAAGGACATCTGGGTTCTTTCCACCTCCTGGCTATTATAAATAGGGCTGCTATGAGCATAGTGGAGCATGTGTCTTTATTAAATGCTGGAGAATCTTCTAGGTATGTGTCAAGGAGTGGTATTAGTGTGTCCTCAGGTAGTACTATGTCCAATTTTCTGAGGAACTGCCAAGCTGATTTCCAGAGTAGTTGCTCCAGCTTGCAATCCCACTAGCAATGGATGAGTATTCCTAATTCTCCACGTCCTTGCCAGCATCTGCTGTCACCTGAGTTTTTATCTTAGTCATTCTGACTGGTGTGAGGTGGAATCTCAGGATTGTTTTGATTTGCATTTCCCTGATGGCTAAAGATGTTGAACATTGCTTTAGGTGCTTCTCAGCCATTCAATATTCTGTGGTTGAGAATTTTTTGTTTAGCTCTGTACCCCATTTTAATAGGGTTATTTGATTCTCTGGAGTCTAACTTTTTTAGTTCTTTGTATATATTGGATATTAAGCCTCTGTTGGATATAGGGTTGATAAAGATCTTTTCTCAATCTGTTGGTTGCCATTTTGTCCTATTGACAGTGTCCTTTTCCTTTCAGAAAATTTGTGATTTTTATGAAGTCCCATTTGTTAATTCTTGATATTAGAGCATAAGCTATATGTATTCTGTTCAGGAACATTCTGTGCCTACATTCTCAAGGCTCTTCCCCATTTTCTTTTCTATTAATTTCACTGTATCTGGTCTTTTGTAGAGGTCATTGATCCACTTGAACTAGAGCTTTGTACAAGGAGATAAGGATGGACTGATTTGCATTATTCTACATGCTAACAGTCAGTAGAACCAGCACCATTTGTTGAAAATACTTTCTTTTTTCCACTGGATGATTTTTACCTCCTTTGTCAAAGATCAAGTGACCATAGGTATGTGGCTTCATTTCTTGGGGTTCTATTCTATTGCATTGATCAACCTGCCTGTCACTGTACCAATACTATGCAGTTTTTATCATGTAGTACAGCTTGAGGTCAGGGATGGTGATTCCTCCAGAAGTTATTTTATTATTGAGAATAGTTTTTGCTATCCTAGGTTTTTTGTTATTTCAGATGAACTTGAAAATTCCTTTTTCTAATTCTGTGAAGAATTGAGTGGAAATTTTGATGGAGATTGCATTGAATCTGTAGATTGCTTTCAGGAAGATGGCCATTTGTACTATATTAATCCTGTCAACCCATGAGCATGGGATATCTTTCCATCTTCTGAGATCTTCAAAATCTTTTTTCAGAGACTTGAAGTTCTTGTCACACTGATCATTCACTTGCTTAGTTAGAGTCACACCAAGGCATTTTATATTATTTGTGACTATTATGAAAGGTGTTAGCCTCTTGAAGCCAACCAATGTCTAAAAAGTTTATTGACTACACCAATTGAAATAAGCCAAACTACCCTGGTGCTTATATCTGGCCTTACAAAGTTATAAAAAGTGTGTTCTTTCTTTGTTCTGTGTCTCTCCTCTGGCCTGTGTGCTGAGAGAGGAGTCCCTAACATGTTGGAATAATAAAAATCTTCATGCAGTTATAGTGATGGCTGTCTCTGTGGTGACTCATTTCGTATGTCCTTGAGGTTTTAGTGTGAGGCAGGGCCGGGGAATTGTTAATCTTGTTTTGGAAGCTAAGTAATTTTGACCATTAAAACTATGTTTCTATATTTGTTTAGTCAGCCACCATCATTATCTGGCTCTGCACTTGGCCTGTTAATACAGTTTAGAAAGTCCTTTTCAAAGGGGGAAGGTACTAGGTGGTCTTGAATTCATTTTGGATATTACAAGTTATGATGTACATTATTATATAAACAAGTCTTATGTCCATGGTAGCCATCGACACTCATGGAGGTCCACACCTCCTGACCCTGTCCCAGGGGAAGGAGTCATGTTATTATGTCCCCACCAAGACCATGCTGGACTCAGTAACATGTGGTGTTTGGTGCTTCTGTAATGCCATGGTAACCATCTATGACCTAGAACTGCTGAGCTAAGGCTTAAGCTTGAAAATTGACAATAACTTGCATGTAAAGAAACATCTTCCAATAGCCTCTAATAACCACTGCTTTTTACAACCAAAAGTGTGAGGAACAACCAGAAGCAAGCTTTCCTAGCCTTCTGGCACTCCCTGCATCTTCCCAGATTGGTAAATCACCTCAACACGTACCAGATTCAGATCTGAGTTGAAATAAACAGTCCTTGGAAAAAGCATAAAAGAAAAAGAAAAGGTGTTGTTTCCCTAATTTCTTTCTCAGCCTGTTTATTATTTGAGTAAAGGAAGGCCACTTATATGTTTGACTTAATTTTATATCGGCCAATTTGCTGAAGTTGTTTATCGGGTTTAGGAGTTGTCTGGTGAAAAATTTTTAGTCACTTAAGTATACTATCTTATCATCTGAAAATACTGATATTTTGACTTCTTCCTTTCCAATTTGTATCCCTTTGACCTCCTTTTGTTGTCTAATTGATCCAGCTATAATTCAAGCACTATATTGAACAGGTAGGCAGAGAGTGAAGAGCCCCTTGTCTAGTCCCTGATTTTAGTGGGATTACTTCAAGTTTCTTTCCATTTACTTTGATGTTGGCAACTGGTTTGCTGTATACTGCTTTTTACTATATTTAGGTATGTGCATTGAATTCCTTATCTTTCCAAGACTTTTATCATGAAGGGGTGTTGGAATTTGTCAAGTGCTTTCTCCACATCTACTGAGATGATTGTGTGTGGTTTTCTTTCCTTTGAGTTTGTTTATATAGAGAATTATGTTGATGGGTTTCCGTATATTGAACAATCCCTGTATTCCTGCCATGAAGCCTACTTGATCATGATGGATGACCATTTTGATATGTTCATGGATTCAGTTTGGGAGAATTTTATTGAATATTTTTGCATAGATATTCATAAGGGAAATTGGTCTGAATATCTCTTTCTTTGTTTGGTCTTTGTGTGATTATGTATCGTGTAATTGTAGCTTCATAGAACGAATTGGGTAGTGTTCCTTCTGTTTCTATTTTGTGGAATAGTTTGAAGAGTATTAGTATTAGGTTTTCTTTCAAGGACTTATAGAATTCTTTACTAAACCCATCTGGTCCTAGGGTTTTTTGTTTGTTTGTTTTTTGTTTTTTGTTTTTTGGTTTTTGGTTTTTGTTTTGGTTAAGAGACTATTGATGAATCCTTCATTTTTTAAAAAGGGTTATGTGACTGTTTAGATTATTAATTTAATTTAAATTTGGTACCTGGTATCTGTCTAGAAAATTTCACTCAGATTTTCAAGTTTTGTTGAGTATACGCTTTTGTAGTAGGATCTGATGATATTTTGAAGTTCCTCAAATTCTGTTGTTATTTCTCCCTTTTCATTTCTGATTTTGTTAATTAGGATACTGTTCCTGTTCTCTCTAGTTAGCCTGGCTAAGGGTTTATTTATCTTGTTGATTTTCTCAAAGAACCAACTCCTGGTTTGGTTGATTCTTTGTATACTCCTTTTTGTTTCCACTTGGTTGATTTCAGCCCTGAGTTTGATTTTTCCTGCCATCTACTCCTCTTGGGTAAATGTGCTTCCTTTTGTTCTAGAGCTTTTAGGTGTGCTGTCAAGCTGCTAGTGTATGTTCTCTCCAGTTTCTTTTTTAGGCACTCATAGTTTTGAGTTTTCCTCTTAGGACTACTTTCATTGTGTCTTATAAGTTTGGGTATGTTGTGGCTTCATTTTCATTAAACTCTAAAGAGTCTTTAATTTCTTTTTGTGTTTCTTTCTTGACCAGGTTATCATTGAGTAGAGTATTGTTTAGCTTCCATGTGTAAGAGGTCTTTCTATTATTTAGGTTGTTATTGAATATCAGCTTTAGTCCGTTGTGATCTGATAGGATTCATGGGGTTATTTTAATATTTTTGTATCAATTGAGGCCTGCTTTGTGACTGATTATATGGTCAATTTTGTAGAAGGTACCATTAGGTACTTAGAAGAAGGTATATTCTTTTGATTTAGGATAAAATGATCTATTATGGTCTGTTAAATCCATTTGTATCATAACTACTGTTTATTTTACAGTGTCTTTGTTTAGTTTCTGTTTCCATGATGAGAATGGAGTTTTGAAGTCTCCCACTATTATTGTGTGAGGTGCAATGTATGCTTTGAACTTTAGTAAGGTTTCTTTTATAAATGTGGATGCCCTTGCATTTGGAGCATAGATGTTCAGAATTGAGAGTTCATCTTGGTAGATTTTATCTTTGAAGTGTATGAAGTGGCCCTCCTTATCTTTTTTGACAACTTAAGGTTGAAAGTAGATTTTATTTGATATTAGAATGACTACTCCAGCTAGTTTTGGGGAACCATTTTCTTGGAAAATTGTTTTTCCAGCCTTTTACTCTGAGGCAGTATCTGTCTTTGTCCATGATGTGGGTTTCCTATATGCAACAAAATGTTGGGTCCTGTTTATGTAATCAGTATTTTCATCTATGTATTCTTATTGGTGAATTCCATCTATTGATATTAAGAGATATTAAGGAAAAACAATTGTTGCTTCCTCTTAATTTTGTCATGAGAGTTCTGTTCATGTGGCTACCTTCTTTTAGGTTTGTTGAAAGATTACTTTCTTACTTTTTCTAGGGTGTAGTTTCCAGCCCTGTATTGGAGTTTTCCCTTTATTATCCTTTGAAGGGATAGATTTGTGGAAAGATATTGTGTAAATTTGATTTTGTCATGGAATACCTTGGATTTTCCATGTATGGTAATTGAGATTTTTTGCTGGGTATTGTAGCCTGGACTGGCACTTGTGTTCTCTTAAGATCTGTGTTACTTATGCCTAAGAAATCTGGCTTTCACAAGTCTCTGGTGAGAACTCTGGTGTAATTCTGATAAGTCTGTCTTTATATGTTACTTGACCTTTTTCCCTTACTGCTTTTAATATTCTTTCATTGTTTTGTGCTTTAAGTGTTTTGATTATTATGTGACAGGAGGAATTTCTTTTCTGGTCCAAACTGTTTGGAGTTCTGAAGGCTTCTTGCATGTTCATGGGCATCTCTTTCTTTAGGTTAGGGAAGGTTTCTTCTATAATTTTGTTGAAGATATTTACTGGCTCTTTAAGTTGAAAATCTCCACTTTCTTCTGTACTATTATCCTTAGGTTTGGTCTTCTCACCGTCTCCTGGGTTTCCTGCATGTTTTGGGTTATGATTGTTTTGCATTTTGCATTTTCTTTGATTGTTGTGTAAATGTTTTCTATAGAATCTTTTGCCCCTGAGATTCTCTCTTCCACCTTGTGTGTTCTGTTGGTGGTACTTGCATCTACGGTTCCTGATTTCATTCCTAGGTTATCTATCTCCAGAGTTGTCTCCCTTTGTGATTTCTTTATTCTTTCTACTTCTATTTTTAGATCCTGGAGGCTTTTGCTCAATTCCTTCACCTGTTTACCTTTGTTCTCCTGTAAATCTTTAAGGGATTTTTTTTTGTTTCCTCTTTAATGGCTTCTAATGTTTATCTGTGTTCTCCTGTATTTCTTTAAGGGAGTTATTCATGTCCTTCTTAACATCCTCTACCCACATAATGATATATTATTTTAAATCCTTATCTTGCTTTTCCAGCGTGTTGGGGTATCCAGGACTCGCTGTATGGGAGTGCTGGGTTGTTGGTAAGATTCTTGTGTTTTCCTTTCACCATCTGGGAATCTCTGGTCGTAGATGTTGATAGGTATTATGGAATTGAATGATGGGTATAGATAACCTGAAAGTATTTTTCTGTATTTGGTTCTCATTCTGCAAAAACTGCCCACATTTTTATGGCCACTGAATTATATAAGATGAATGTGTGCCCCAGGTAGGTTTATGTCTACTTAGAACCCTTCCCAATTAATGAATCACATATCTTGTGGCACCTGTCTTACATTCCTTGTGTACGGTACTCACTAATCCTTAGAATACACTCATAGACAGTGGACAATATAACAATGTCAAGAACAATCAACAGCAAAGAGTGTCATAGGAAGGGTTTTAATAAAAGGTATATAATGATCATAAGAATTATCATTATATTAATAAGCATGTTCAAGTGTAGAACAAGCAGAGGAAGCAAAAACCCATGCCATTCCATAGAGCCAAACTCTAATTAATACCATCTACAATGAGTGCATACAATTAGTACATACAATTAACATGGAATATCATTATTAGTAATAGTAATAAAACTCCACTTGGGTAGATGTTAGTCAAAGGCTACTTTCTCCCAATGATTATTCATAGGCTTATATTTTACAGGTTCATAATATATAAAGTCAATATATCCCAAATATCTATCAAGTTATTGTATCTCTTACAATATCACTTGGAATTTTATTGGATCCTGAACTCATCTTACAAGCATAATTATAAAGCCAATATTATTGCCAGGGCTGGACCATATCTCAAAGATATCATATTTTTTTCCTTATAAGGATATTTGTGTGTTTGTGTGTGTGTGTCTGTGTGTGTGTGTGTGTGTGTGCGATTTCATTCTTGTTTTTCACCACTTTTGAATCAACCTCCAATACCATGAGCACATTACTCTGGAGCTAGAAGAATATTTTAAAACACAGAAGCATTCCATCAGATCCTTGCTCCTAAGTTTTCTCTATGTTTGGATGAAATCCAAAGTGTCCTCTACAGGTGTTCACAGCTCCACAAACCCTCCATCTTTAGTTTCTCTACCCTTTCGTGTTCCCTTTTCTTTACCCACAGCCTCCTCCCTGCTCCTCCACTCTCTTGTTATCCTTCTTGCTAATATTTGGTTGTTTGTTCAGGGAAGCCTTAATCTGACTCTTCAGATTGTTAGGACCTTTCATGATCCATTTCCTAGAAGCCAGTTTTCATTTTGTGCTCTTGAAACTACCTGCCTTACACACTGAAATCTATATCAAAACGATAAGTTTCAGGAGGTTGAAAATGAATGTTCTTCTTTAAGCAGTAGTCTGAGAATTTTAGAATCTACCAGTTAGTGTGAGTCAATCAGACATTTGTTAAATTATAGTAAATATGAATGCAGTCCCACAGTCATTTCCATTACTGTTATTGCATCAGTATTCTTACTACTAATTCTGATGGTAAATCTCTCTTTGCTTTATGATATATTCTAACAGTATATTCTGAGTGTCTTTATTTTGATTTTCTTATCTTACTTAATCTCCCTAAGTCTGAAGTATCTTAAGCATCACCTTGTAAGTTATTGTGTCATTTTGCTGCACTTGAGGACATCTGGATAGCTTTCTTCCACAGTCTAATATGGTTTTACACATCCTACTTAACACACTTCACAAGGAGATTGTAACCTTATTTAATATCCATTAAAGTGTTTCCTTTCTGTTAACTTTGTTTTTGAAGGTCTCTTTGCATGTGTTATGCAAATATGAGCTTGTGGCGCTGAAATATTTTCCATAAAGCGAAAAAAATTAAATCAACTAAAACAGAATTGAATGTCAAATAACCCATTTTGTACTTTTATAAAGTGTTTTTCCTTATTTAATATTTTCCCAAGTTACAGTAACTGTCACTGAAGTCTTACAGAATTATCCAGGCCTATTACAGAGAGTTCACTATGTCAAAAACAGAAAGACAAGCCTGTCAGAATTTCTTAAATAACAGTAAGTTCAAACCCTGTCTTTATTGTCTACAACTTACCAAGCCATATGGATTCTCCTTGGTATTGGGCTGAAATTCCTTTACTCTTATCATAATTACTAATATGAACTCTCAGATCATAAATTATTCACCACAAAGTAAAATATACATATACACACACTCATGTATATGTGAGTTTGGACACACAGATTTCTGATTAAATCAAAGCATTAGAAAAAATCTCCAACATATACATATCTTAAGTATAGCAATGCCTATATCTGCTTACACATAGCATATATTGAGTGTCAAAATTTCCAAAGGAGAGAAAAAAACTGGTGTTACAGGTGGCTCAAGGGGTCCAGAGAAGGCTGAGAGGCTAGGTAGATAGAATGTTTCTGCTCTTGCAGAGGATCATGGCTCAATTCTGAGTACCCATTTGGCAACACACAACAATCTGGTATTCTAGTTCCAGGGAATCCAATGCTTTCTTCTGGCCTCCTCAAGCACCAGGCATGCATGAGTTTTGCCAACATATATGTTGGCATAATACTTATTCACATAAAATAAGTCTTAAAAGGCCAAATGTGTCAAATATGACATGTGTATGGGGATGTATGTATGTATGTACATATGCATGTCACAATTCCAGTATTACACAGAGGTTAAAAAAGCTGAAGCAGAGTTCAATGACTTACACTGAGACATACCTGAAAGTAAGCAAGAGATACAGAAGGAAATTCTGAAGGGGAAATCAGATAAGGAAGCCTGCTGAAGGTCTTCTGGAGCAACCATTGCAATCAAACCCTAGTGTCACATGTTTGAACCAGCCTCAGGTTTGAGTTACTGGATGAAGCCTCTCAGATGATACTTATGGGAACCATGAATCTCACTGAGTAGGGGAAATAGAAGAGACATTGAGGGTAAACGGAGGGAAGGACATAGATGGGGGAAATGAGAAGGGGAGAAGGATGGCTCTAGTGGGAGGAAGATAGATGGAGAATGTACTAGGAGAGAGAACTGGAAACTATGGGGAAGGCACATCTTTGAATTGAACTAGAAATCTAGAACAATGGAAATTTCCAGGAATCTATAAGAGTGACCCTAGCTAAGACTCCTAGCAATAGGGGATATAGAACATGTACCAGCCATCTCCAGTAACCAGAAAAGACTTCAAATGGAGGGATTAGGACATCAATCCAGCAACCAAACCTACAGCTCATAATATGTCCTACTTAAAAGAGGTACAGGGGTAAAGACAGAGCAGAAACTGAGAGAAAGGTTAAGCAATGACTTGCAATCCATGCCATGAGAGAAAGCACACCCCTAAGACAATTTATGATACACTGCTATATTGCAGGTAGGTGCCTTGTATTATTCTTAATGTTTACGGGGGATAAAATCTACATCATTTTAATTACTGTAGTCTCTAAAATACTGTATGATTGATATTTAGTGAATATTGAATAAACGAGATAATAATCCATATAAACCAACATTGAAAAGTGAGTGTTCTGATAAGATCATATATTTGCTTATTTTATGCTGTTATCTGGTATATTTATAGAGATTAAAACACATATATACACATACAGATATAGACATACAAATAGAAATAAAGGTATATGGCCTATGGAATAAAGCTCTAGAACATAGGCATGTATAGAAAAAAACTTCGATAAAGAAGATTTAGAAATCTAATTGTAGCATTTGGAATTAACTCTGGTTGATAACAGCTGGTAAGTAAAGAATATTGGAAGAATGAAGAAATATAAATAAGGTAAATCATAGGTTCAGTAAAAGGAGGAGTTGAGAAGAATATACTTGTGGATTTAGGAGACATGGCATGCACAAATCAAGTCAGACCAAATATTACCATGGAGGGGGGTGGTCATGAAATTCTACCCCTAGAAGAGGAGCAATTAGTAACTTACTCTTGCTTATAAAAGGATAGTCAGTTGTCTTTAAGGTTGGGTCTCATGCTAGGTCACCTGTGTTCCAATGGATGACCACACATCTAAGAAAATAGCAGAAGCATAAACTGAAATCTACGGTTTCTTGGGTTTTTTTAGGAAACAATGTTGATGATAAGGGAGGTTGGACTCGATCTTGGAAGAGTTGGGGGAAGGCAATGAGAATGATCAAAATATATTGTAGGAAATTCTTAAAGCACCAATACCATTGAAGAAGAAAAATAATAAGCATAGATACATAATGATTTTAAGTTCAGCTACCATAACTTGAGCATGTTACATGACAGAATTTGTGGACTTCACTGTCCACAATTTACTCCAATACTTTCTACAACAATGCAAAAGATTCCCAGGCTCTTAAAGTTAGTGCGTGGTCTGGTTGCTACTATGTCTAGCTTCAAGAAGCATCCTCCGACTACTCTATATTTTCAAGCAGTAAGTAGCTAATGAGTATACCTGCTCAAACTGCAGAGAGATAAATAAATGAAAAGAAAGCCTTGGGGTGAAGTGAGGAAGAAAGTTCTGAAACATGACAAGGGTAAGTTACTGCTTTCAAGGACTTCCTTAGATGTTCTAGTGCCAGTGAGAAATAATTATGTTCATTTCTGAAAGATCACTGAGTGCTCATAGTAGAAAGTCAGGAGTATTCACAAATGTTAATAAGGCTCTCTAGACTTTACATGCTATTTTACATTTATAGAGAGAAGTATAAAGTATTTTATTGGTGTTTTATCTAATTGGTAACTCCCTGAAAAAGAAGTAGAAATCATGCATGGAATGATATAGAAGCCAAAAGAGCAACCCCAGCATGATGATGGCTCGTGTAACTTCTAGGAAATCATCAAAGGATCATGGATACGAATACTGCAGATATGTTAGCAACTACCATGCTTCATATGTGCTAGCTAATTCCACAATGAACCAATTTTGCATATTTGAAAATGTATGCTGACTTCAAATTGAGCCTGAATACATACATGGTGCTCTAGAAGAAAGTGAACTTTGTTGTTTGAAATTCATTTTAAGAGGTACTGAAACTGTATCCTTATGATTCAACCAAAGTGCCTAACAGAAACCTGATGGTATCTACCAGATTTTTTACATCTTGTGTTGTCTCTGATTAAGATCTTACGCCTGTTTGCTTCTTATTGAAGTAAATATCAGAACTACATGAATAGTTGTACACACTTCCACTTTATAAACAAGTGAATTTAGAAACATGACCCAGCTTATTTAATATTTGCTAATGCTTCTTAAGTACTGACAATGTGACAGTCTACCTGATCTTAAAATTTCAACACACACACATACACACACACACACACACACACACACACACTATGATCAACACTGACATTAATTTCCTTTTCCATTACAGATTCAACTGAACCACATAAAAATTAAGCAATTTGGGACAATCATAAACATTGTAACAGAGCAATGAGTAAATGTTGCATGTAGTTTTTAAAAGCTACCCTTTGCCAGGGAACTTCTGAACTACCAACACTTCCAGGCTCAATTTTGTTCCACCCAGCTTAGCTCTAGGATACACACCCATCTTAGCTCTTACCCCACCACCAGCCCTAACCTGGCTTCTCTTTCTTTCCTGCCTTTGCTCTGGGAGGGGTCATACTACCACCTAAGACCCTTGAATCCATGAATAAAAGACACGCAGATAGCCTTGTATAACTTGTCTACTAGGCACAATTGTTGGGTACAGATAATTCCCTCCTAGAAAGGCGAGCCCTTACTAATTTATTATCTCCATCTCTCCTCCTGTCCTAAACTTAATGGCTTTTTTCACCTAGTGCCTGCCAAATATTCTTGGCCACCCACCCATAGAGGAGGTCACAGACCCTAGCTCCCCTGAGGCCTTACATGATTGCTGCATCCTTCTTCCTCCAAATCATGGCAGAAAAAGCCCCTCTCCTTCCTTGTGTCTGCCTTATCCTCCTGGGACCTGGAAGTTCTGCCTTTACCTTCTGTCCAGCGATTGACCCTCAGCCTTCTTTATTGACAAATCAAGAACCAATTGGGGACTGGAGTTTTAACATCTTTACCTACATCTCTAAGTAAAATCTATCCTTTGTACACTGTCTACATAGACTCCAAATCATCTCTCCATTCAGCTTGGGAATGATTATAATGGTTCCAATATAATCATTCCCCTTCATCTAAGTAGTTCCATAATCAAAGCAGGGCTGGAAGATTTTAGTTGACTCTAGAGCCCAAAGAATGCTTCACAAAGCTGTGTCATTAAATCATCTTTAAAACTCAACTCCTGCACTTCTGCTGTGGTCTTACAGAGGAGATAGTAAGTGTCTAATTAAAATATATCACACCATATAGCTTCAAGTGTAGATACTGAAGCAGAGACAGAGCCATCATCATGATGTAGCTAAGTCTCAAGCAATCATTGCCTTATTTTCCATAATGTCTAGAGCTTTGACCGAAAAATATGACAGAAGTTCTCTGATCCTGATGCTGACGTGCTCTCTGCAAAACCTACTCTGATGTCTTGCTGAGCTAGAGTTGGATGAGTTGTTTTCTGAGCCACTGAAATCATTCAGTCTATACCCTTCTTCCATAGTCATTTTCATGATTACAGATCATGGCTTCACTGTCGTTATACCCCAGATGCAATGTGGGTATGTTGTACACTAAAAGATATTCACTGCAGAAAGAACATTCTCCATCTTCTGTGCCTTCAGTTCAAGACTCTTTGTAATAAAATAGTGACAACATGCTGATACACAGTAGGTATACAATGCATTAGTTAGAACTTTCTCTGACCTTTTCAGCCACAGATACTAAAGCAGGGACAGAGAAAGCCACAATCAAGATAAAAATAGGCTAAAGCAAGCAGAAGTAGGTTTCAATTATGTCATCTTTACTGTGTTTCAGGAAGGTAGAGATAGTTCAGTCTAGTGCATAGTGTTCTATGTGGTTACCAAGACTTGGAACTGGGAATTGATTGAATCTAGAGTCTGGCACATGTTCAACAAATACTTAGCCCCAAAGTCCACACACTGAACACCACAAGTAGAAGCATATTAATTGAGATAAAGATAAGATATTTCTCATCTTCAAAAAAGCTTCATTTTTTTCAAAATTTCTATGACTTAAAATTCCATTCACTAATCACTCTTTGAACAGGCAATAATCATGCTTTGAATTTTTTTATTACATTAGTTGGAAATATTTTAAACCTTGTGTAGATAAACTTTATTTTTAAGTGTTAATCACATATAAAATTACCTTGATAACAATACAGAGAGTACTATTTGGTTAGACTTTGATAACCAATAACCTAGTTGACAAGATCTGTCACTAGGAGGGACAAAACTTCCTTAAAGAAAGCTTTAGACCATTTTGGATAGACTACAAAGAGTCTCAAAGAAACCAAGTTTTACTCCACTTTCATTACCAAATTTATATTTACACTTCACTCAATTACCATAAAACCCTAACAGGGAAGTATGTGTTGTATGGTGTCTGTGTTTGTGTGTGTGTGTGTGTGTAGTTTTATAAGAATACAGAAGGGCGAGCAGTCTCCAGGTCAGAACCGGAAGGGACCAGTCCCCAGGTGTGACTTGGCATCTGGCGCCTTTCCCCCGCCCGCCCGGGGAGAGGTGGAGAGGTGTTCACTGGGGAGTCCCCAGGCCTGATCCAGCATCCAGCGCCTTTCCCCACCCGAGGAGAGGTATCTGCACAGCAGTCTCAAAGTCTGAACCGGAAGGAGGGGTGTTCGACTGGGACCAGTCCCCAGGTCTGACTC
>NC_034606.1:36344586-36346273 GCF_900095145.1 Mus pahari
GGGGGGGAGGGGTATAGGAAACTTTTGGGATAGCATTTGAAATGTAAATAAAGAAAATAATGAAAAAAAAAAAAGAATACAGAAGGGCCTAAATCACCAAATAGTTCTCACAAATTCAAATGTTAACCTATATATTTATCCTAAAAATGCAATCATTAAATGATAATAATGAAAAATATATTTAGATACCAGGATGCATTCATATAACAATGGACTATAATAAACCATGTGTATAATATAGATTCCTATAGTCACTATGCTTTTGACAAAGTATCATTGTGATAATCTGATGAAAGGGTGGCCTTTGCTTAATGGGTTTAACTGAATTAGAATTGTATCAGTTCCTGCTTTTCCTCACACCTAATGGCCAGATGGCCATGAGAATGAGTGGAAAATTTCAAGGCGAGGATGATGGGGTGGGGAGCATCTCAAGAATGTGCCAGAGAGAAGTTCCCAAGAATCAGTGGGGGGTGAAATTAGCTGAGACTCACAGCTTTAGGGAACCTGAAGAGGCCACCTCCTATAGCTAGGTACGAACCCCATGGAGCAATAGGGACATCAACCCACTCACAAAACTTTTGATCAAAAATTTATCTTCTCTACAAGAAATACAGGGACAGAGGATTGGAGCAGAGACTGAGAGAATGGCCAGGCAATAACCAGGTCAACTAGAGATCTGTCCTTGGGCAAGCATCGATCTTTGACACTATTGATGATATTCTGATATGCTTGCAGACAAGAGTCTAGCGTGGCTGTCCTCTGAGAGGTTCCACCCAGAAGCTGACTCAGACAGATGCAGACACACGCAGCCAAACATTGGATGGAGCTTGGGGACTCTTACGGAAGAGTTGGGGAAAGGATTGAGGGCACACTAGGAGATAAGAACTCTACACAATGACCAGCAGAGTCGACTAACCTGAATCCTTGGAGGCTTTCAGAGAATGAACAACCAACAAAAGAGCATACGTGGGCTGGACCTAATATATGGGGCAGATGTACACCTCAATCTCCCTATGGGTCCTGTACAACTAGAGCAGGGGCTATACCAAAAGCTATTGCTTGAATATGGGATATATTCTTCTAGCTGGGACACCTTGTCAGGCCTCAAAGGGCCAAGAAGTGCCTAGCACAGCAAAGATTAGATGTGTCAAGGTGGGAGATAGCCAGGGGTTCCTACACCCTCTCAGAGGATAAGGAGAGAGTGGGGGAAGTGTGCAAGATTGTGGAGGGTTACCCAAAGTGGGGCAGCAATTGGAATGAAAAATAAATAAATAATTTTTTTATAAAGAGAAAAAATTATATCAGTTTCTACCCTCCATTGCATCTTCCCATATCTGCCAAGCTAGACTTCCTCAAATTTTTCCCATTCCATCTCTCTCATTCTTAATTTGATAGCCTCTTTTTCATGTATTATATTTGTTACATACACATACACACACACACACACACACACACACACACACACACACATACACACAGATAGATAGATGATAGATAGATAGATAGATAGATAGATAGATAGATAGATAGATAGATAGATAGATAGATATTGCTAAGTTAAGGGTTAATTGTTACATATTTTCAAATGGTAGATATTTAATTTTGCTTCTCAGGTCATTATTCTCTGTCTCTCTGTGTCTCTGTCTCTCTCTGTGTCTCTGTGTCTCTCCCTTTCTCTCTCTCTCTC
>NC_034606.1:36346308-36362620 GCF_900095145.1 Mus pahari
CACACACACACACACACACACACTGTAAGGTCTGGGCAACATTGCTTAAATACAGGATCCAATATAAGAAAAGCAAACCATGTGGAAGCTAACATGGAACAAGCAGAGGAATGGCATGATGAATCAATGATATTTTCTTTGTGCATGTGGAAAGAGCCATGATAAAGAAGCACATGGCTGCCCCCAATGTACACTTATTTGTCATCCATACATGAAGCCATTATACTGACTTTTCACATCCCACAATGTCCCTTGGCATCAGTAAACTCATCAGTCTAATGGGTATAGTCATCACTACCATATGTGCATCTTGGGATGATGGTGGGCTCAGCTGGGTTAATGCCTGTGGAAATTCAGAGAAGATGAAGAAATCAAAACCAAGCAGACATGAATAATCATCCTTGTGTGGCTTAATTATTGTGGAATCACAGAGTCTTTTATAAATGATTTTGACTCAAAAAACTTCAGGGTAGAATTGACAAATCACAACCCCTATTCTTGGAAATTAGGTAAGGGCATTGATGTTGAGTGTGCTCAGAGTTTGCTGTATGTGACCCATGCCCACGTATGTATGTGTACAAGGTAAGGGATTGCATGTCTAGGATACCCATGGCTAATTGTTTATTTTACTCATAAAGAAAACTAACTATAAAATCAGAGCACCTCAACTTTACAGTCACATCTTTTGCTTTATACAATTAAACTTCTTGATGTTTTGATTTTATCAGCTATAAAGCTGCAATCATCAGAGCTCCTAACACATGGAATCATAAGAGAATTAAAATTTACATTTGTAAATTAGAACTGAGCCTGTGGAGCTCCTGCATTATATGAGTGCCTTATGGAAAATAGTGATACCAATATACCTGAAATAGACCTCACAAGCAGATCCAAGTCTTGATGAGATAACAGCTTTATTCATGGTGAGTTGTGAGGTGCAATGTCTGTCTTCATTACAGTATATAATTGAGGACAAATATACTGCAAATATCAGCCAGCTGAGAAACTGTCCAGAATTTCTTACTAAATGTTTTAGTCATAATATACATAACACGACATATCTTTGGATTTAATTTTCAGTTCAAGGAATGCTGGCCTTGTGAGCCCTCTAATTCTATATAAGCTCCATAAGCTAGACAAGAAACATGCGGCCCACAAAAATGTACTGGGTGCTAGATAAGCCTGATGTACGAAGTACCATCTGCTTGGGTGCATTGTGATTGCATCCCTTGGTATCTCCATTGACAATACATAGAGATTAGCTCATGGTGAGCGAGCAAAAAACTTTCCTATAGCCAAAATGAAATTAGTGAGAACATTACAGAGGGAATAGGACAGGAGACTCTGTAAATAAATCCCACTTTGCTGTGAAGTCAACAAGAAGAGAAAATGGAAAAATTGGTTGGTTGCGGGGGGGGAGGGGGGAGACTTTTACTGAAAAGCTGCAACAATTTGGCTCCCTAAACAAATCCTGGAAAATAATAGTATTCTTATATTTGGTTCTTTAAAAAATGGAAGCTGAGAACACAAAGAGGTGAGGATATTGTATACGTTTGGTGAACAGAGGTACTCTGAAGTAGTTGTCATTACCATTAGCGGAGCATCTTGACTCAGCCATGCTGTCTTCCCTGTGAAAAATGGATAGAGTGCCCTGTCTCCAGAAGAAGTCAACAGCCCTTCTCCAGGGTGCCTGGGTCCATTCTCTCTAGTCCATAATTTGTACTTCTGCAGCTAGCTTTCTCCTTCATCAGCTTCTTCTCCTTATATATAATTTGCAAAACATTCCTGCATTTATATCTCTTATCTTTCCTAACAGTTACATAGACCACAGATACAAAACCCCAGCTTTTCCAAACACCCCGTCCCTCTGATTCTAGGATACATTCTTCAGTAACTCACCATCCTCTTTGACTACCCCTGCTCATGTTTTGCTTAATATCTTTGTCTGGTCTGTCACTATAATAGCACTCTGAGAATCACTGATTAGTCTATGAGATGGTCTCTGAATAGGGTCATGTGTAAAATGTATAGTTGTAGATGTGATTGGGACTGGATCATAAGAGCTTTGATCTAAGGCAGTGGGGTCATACTTTTCTATAATTATAATTTAATGCCAGCACTGGGAGGTGACCAAAAATAGAATGTGGTGCTAGAATGAGGTCACTGAGGTAGATATGATTTGTCTGCAGCCCTATGCTCTCCCTCGTACTTCTGATCTATCATGAGGGGCACACCTATTTTCTACTATATCCTGCTAATATTTTGCCTCACCACAGGACTAAAAGTAATGGAGATTAGTAACAAAAGATTTAAATCTCTGAAACCAATAATTAAAACAAACTCTCTTTTTAATTCCTCCCCTTCCATATTTTGTCACAGTAACAGAAAGCTGAGCACCAAGGTCTATTTCTCTCTGTACACTCACTTCTATAAACACATTAGCATCATGATATTAAATGCCAGGATGATTAAATCTACTGGAACCACTCCATGGATCCTAGATTCATTTTCCTTTTGCATTATCCTACTTGAGGTCTATTTAGTCTCTCAACCTAAGATGGTTCAACTCAAATGTGGATCCAACATATTAAGAAAATCTGTTCTTGGCCTGATTGCCTCAATGGCTTCAGAAAACATCACCAAAGTTTCTTTTGCAATGATTTTTTTGTTTCTGTTTTCAGAGTCTAATATATAATTACAAATGTAGAAATGTTCAATATATACCTCAATAGGTTGTCATTTCTGCCTGTGCCATAGCAATGATGCAATCCCTCACCATCTTCTGGATGGGAGTTTTAGCAAATGCCCAGACAGTGCTTTTGTGTGCATGGATATGTGCATAGATAAGGCCCATCCTTATGAAAAACAGAGCCTCTAGGCAGCTAGAATCCATATTTCCAAATGAGAGTCACATCATCTACCTGTTCTTGAAAGACTACAGGTGGGGCTGAAGAGATGGCCCAGTAGTTAAGAACACTTGCTCTTCCAGAGGACTCAGGACAAATTCCCAACAGCCACATGGTGGCTCAGAACCGTTTGTAACTTCAGTTCCTGGAGATTCAACAGCCTTTGCTGTTACCTGAGTGAGTTAGAGAGGAAAGTTGTACAAAGGGCAGTGAGAAAACAAACAAATAAACAAACAAACAAACATTGCCTGAAGTTCTCTCTTCTTTTTTTAATTGTTTTTATTATTATTATTCTTTAATCTTTTTTTCACAGTCCAGTCACCATCCCTCTCCCAGTCTGTCCACAGACTGCTCCTCATCCCACTACCCTTCCCCCATTACCAAGAGAGTGTCCCAACCTCCCACTGAACCAGTCAAGGGTTAGGTGCATCTTCTCTAACTGAGGCCAGACTAGGCAGTCCTCTGCTGTATATGTGTTGGGGCCTCATGTCATCTAGTGTATGCTGCCCAGTTTCTGACTCAGTGTCCGAAAGATCTTCTTTATAAATAGGAGAAATATCTGGTAATGCCAATATTTGAATAATCTCCAAACATGTCCCAAACTCTTTATTCCATGCTACTAGACAGTAGCACTCAGTAAGATTGAATTTGACTTTCTCCACTAGATACACAGAAAGCATTTATCATTAGTTAGAAAAATCTATCTATTGTAAGCTTAACAATCCTCACAAATCCAAGGTAGCTTTGATATGCCTATGATCATTTCACATCTGGAATAAAAGTGTCCCTTTTAATTTCTGGTTTTGTGCTCCCCCCCCCCGTGTGTGTGTGTGTGTGTGTGTGTGTGTGTGTGTGTCTCTGTCTGTCTGTCTGTCTGTCTGTCTCTGTGTATGTGTGTATGTGTGTCTCTGTGCCTATGTGTGAATACATGTGTGTACATGAGTGTGTGTTTTTGTGTGTGTCTGTGTGTCTGTGTGTACACATGTGTAAATGAATGTGTGTATATGTGAGTGTATGATCATGTGGCTTTTTGTGTGCCTGTGTACCTATGTGTACACATGTGTTTATATAAGTGTGTGCGTGCGTCCATGTGTGTGGACAAGTGTGTATGTGTCTGTGTGTGTGTATATGTGTGTTTTCTTGTACATACTGGAAAAAGAAAGCAATGCAACACTTTGGCTTTTTACACTCCATCCCATTCATACACGTATTTTAACAGAGCCTAACATCTTGAGTTACTGAAAAGGATCTGATTCCATTTCTATAAAAGAACCTTGAACATATCTGAGGGACATGGAGTCTGATTTTAGCTGATCTCTGGCCCCATTGAAGCTAACTAAGAGAAGAATTTATATAAAATTTGAGTCCAATGACCTTTGACAATAAGTAGGGTGCCTTTCACCAACCCAGCTTCTTAGTTTAGATTTGGGAGACAGACTAATAGGTAGATAGTTACTACAAGACCACAGTTATATTTCCTCTCTCCAGTGATTCAGATGAGGGAAGTGTGAACATTGATGGTTCCAGAGAGAATATATAGCTAGTGATTCAGGCAGCTACAAGTTCAGCATTGGGATTTGCAATTCTCTTTACCTGGTGACTGTATTCCTTTTCATTTGGCTCACCCCCATTCATCTTACTTAATCAGGTGTATGTTAACCACTCCAAATTTCCAAGCTTAACACTCACCTTGTGCATTCTTGTATTAAAATTCATCATTTGTTTGTTTGTTATTGCACGCAACAAATTATTGTTTTATATGAATGCATTATTTTAGATTGCACGGTTCATGCTTAGTCCCTTTCACTAGACTGAATACTTAAAAATTAAAGAGTGTATTTATATTTTTCTCTTGAATAATTATGCAGACTTGAACTTTGTTTCAATATTAATTGAAATTAGTAGGGTTCATATAAATCTGTCAAAAGTGGAAAGTAGGAAAAATCATGATGAAAGAAGAAGGGAGAGAAGAAGGAAATCAAGGAGGGAGAGAGAGGTGGAGGGAGAAGGAAATAGAGGGGTAAAGAGAGAAGGATGAAGAATAGCAGAAAATAGACCAACTTCATGTCAGACCTTACAATCTTACTGGCATGCAGGTGCCATCTTTGTTAACTTCTATCATCTTTCGATATCAAACTAAAATATGGCATTTCTGTAAAGCTCTCTCTCTGATGCTCATCACTGCCATTCTGTTCTCACTTCCCTCTGCTTCCGACATACCCATTTTTCTGGAAAGAATGAACAGGCCAAGAGATATAATACTAGGTAACGTCACACTATCACAAACTCCAGAGTCGCAGAGGAGTTTTGAAGTAGATCTTCATCCCCACCACAGTCTGGGGTGGGGGGAGCATGCTAATTGTATAGTACAATTGTGGTTCTTTTCTTACTACTAGGCATTATATTTGACATTATCCTAAAATTTGTTACTTGTCCTTTTGCAGATCTAAGCTAAAGCTTAGTATCTATATTTCTCTGCCTGTTGGTAACCTGACTTGCTAATGTTGGGTATGCACTGCCTGCTGATCTGAAGCTACCTTGACATTAACACACACACACACACACACACACACACACACACACACGCCATCAGGAAGCAGAGTCTCAACCTTCACACATTTGCTACACAACAGTGCTTCTCAAATTAAAAGCACATAAAAACACCTGCTGATTTTACTAGAGCAAAAAAAAAAAAAAAGTCTAATTCGGTATACCAAGGGTGGCTGTGCAATTCTGCAATTCTAATAAGCTCCCAGGAAATGCTGACGCTTGTGATTCTCGCAACACTGAGTCTCGATGTTCTATAGCACATAAGTCAAGTGAGCCAACATGAGCACATTTCATCAAACTCTGGAGGGATTCCATTTCGGCTGGCAGGAAGCCCCCCCCATCAACTGAAAGCCATAATTCAGTGTCAAAACTAATTTCAGCTAAATTGAAAGTTAACAGCAATCATATAAACCAGTGGTTATTGATTGCCCATGCATAACACAGCATTAGCATCCTATTGTAGTGACTTCATCCTCTGTACTCTAAGCCCCCTGAGTCTTACATTGCAAGGACACTGGCTCACATTAACACTCTGGTAAGTTTCACTCTTAACAGCATCACCAGTCTTACCTGTAAAGTAGTGATGAAGGTAACATAATTACTATCACTATTAGAGCCAGTTCAGGGACATGAATCCTCTTAGCACAATGCTAACAAGTGCAGAACACATTTTAGCTATTCTGTGTATTCTATTTCCTGAGAAGCCATTCCCAGTTCCTTACAGAGACAACTGCACACCCTTAGCTCAGTGTACCTACAGTAGCAGTGGTTGTTACTGGCCTTCTCCTGCTGCTTTCTTTGCTAGACTTCCACTAGCCTGCCTCAGGAGAAGGCTTGACTTCCTAGAGGGCAAAAGTTTAGCATCTATGGTGATATAATTAACTTTTTTTTTTAGTTAGTAATTTTTTTTCTAAAACAAAATATCCAAAAACCTCTTTCTGCCTTTGTATTTGAGGTTGAACATTTTTTGATCTTCAATGATAATAATGGTCCTTTGTAGCATATTGTTATTGGTAAGGTCCTGGTAAAATAAACACTTCCAGGCATATACAGAAGCAAACTACCCATGAGCTCCGTCAAGTGTTAGTGACATCTTCTGAATCTCCTTATGATGCAGATGAGGAGAGCTGCTTACCAGTCCAATTTCCACGTCACTTGTATAAATCCTCCATTTTTGTTTCTTTGAATTTCTTTGATATTTGGTTTACACAGACCATGGACTCTAGAAGAGACCTACTGTTATTTTTCTGTCAAATGAATATAGTATTAAACCACCTCCTAATGACTTGTCAGTCTCCCCATTATGATGGTTATTCTTGGTTGTCAACTTTACTACTATTGCAACTAAATAAAGCCCATATGGTCAAGTACACCTGTGAGGATGCTTTTCTTAAATAATTTGAAGTGGGAAGTCCCATTTTTGGTCTGGATCTTTCGAGGTGAAAATATTCACCTTTGACCTGGGCCATACATTCTCCTGGCAACCTATATAAGGGACATGGAAGGAGAAAGTTTTCACTTGTTGCCTGCTTGAACTTGCTCTCACTGACCAGTCCATTTCTTCATTGATATTATAGCCTACTTCTTTGGAATCCCTACATATACTGAAGACCAGCTGACACATCCAACCTCATGGACTAACCTATAACATATCCATAGATCAAGTCACCTCTCAACTGTAATAATATAAGCTTCTGTTTGCAGTAAATAATGCTTAATACAAAGACTCACAACTGGTCAAGTTGCAGAGAATAAAAAGCAGCAAAATGTTCAACTCTGATGGGGGCATTTATTCCTCATGCCCTTCCTTCAAAGGTTCAAGGATCATTGCAGAAGAGGGGACCCACAGAGTATAAGAGCCATAGGTAGTAAATGACAAGGAAATGGTGTCTGAATACAGCAGGGCAGCTGTACATATGAACTGGCAGCAATTTGCCAACATATACTAGACCTGTGAAACCTCAATCAGATCAAATCTAAACATCGAGAGGGAAGCTGAATGCAAAGTCCCAAGGAAAAGGGGTCAGTTTTCTCTTCATATATAGTTCCTTGTAAGACAACCATGCACTAGTGAAAGGCCACACATCTGAGGATATTTTAATAACAAAAATTGGCCTTAATGGGAAAACAAGGAACATAAATTAGGAGGGAAGGGACAAAGTGGGATCTGGGAAGAATTGGTTCAGGGAGTAAATATGATCTAAACACATATGAGATTCTCAAAGAACCCACACTTATGTTCTTTTTTAAATCTTATTGAATAAAATATATGATTATCTGACCTCAACATTCTTCCTCTTAACAAGGTTCTATCTTTTAAAGCACTTTAAGACAGATGATGTGTTCATTACAGTGTAGAATTCAAATTAACGCCATATTTGCACTTGTTGAAAAATACATGGGTAAATAAAATGCTGAACAGAAATATTCTGAGCCACATTCTGAGAAATATTCCTATATTACTGAGATGATCCAAGCAATTAGTGAGACATTGATCATTTTACAGAAAGGGAGAAGCTATCTGAGGACAACCAAATTGATCACGCTGTGGAGCTAATGGACATATGACCCAAATTTAAACAGACTTTCTGGACATAGATGAAATTCAGAGCTTATTTCTCCTTTCCAGTTTTGCAGTGAAGAGAACTGAGCATGTTGATCTAGACTATCAGACGTGTAGATACACCAAAGGAGGTATTTTTGAGAGATGAGTTGAGGAAAGTACCTGTCAGGCAGAAATCAGGAAGAAAGGGAGGCTACAAACTGAAGCAGAAAATCCACTCCATGTAATACGTCCTGAAGGCTGAGATGATAAGCACAGTGGAAGATATTAAATAGGTATTGAGATTGTGGGCATAGTTTACATGATGATTAGCTAGCACAGTTCTCTATCCTTATCTAATGAAGATGTCTTGCCTAGGTAGGCACAAGAATGTCCATCACTGGCTAGAGTTTCAACATGGAGCAATGGCAAGTAGAACCAACATTTTTGTTTTTCTGTTTTGAAATGAATATGAGGAGGAAGAAGAGGATGAGAAAGATAAAAAAAAAAAAGGAGGAGCAGGGAAGGGTAGAAAGAATGAAGGGAGGCAGGGGGTAGAGAGGAGGCGAGGGGAAAAGGAAGAAATGGGGAAGGAAGAGAAAGAGGGTAGCTTCTTGCAGTACACCCAACTGATAAGCCAGTAAGCTAAGAGCAAAGTACGATGATATGTTCTAAAATATTTTTAATAACTTAAGCTGAGAAAAATTGAATATGGCTAAGATAGGGATAGTATATTGCCAACATTTAAGGTGCATATCTCTTAAATAAAAGATGAATAGATGGATCTTGTTTTGTGGAGCACACATTGAAGAGGAGGTGAACTGGAAACATTTCCATATTATGTCAGAAACTAAGCTTTTCTCTGAAGGTCATATGGAAGTAGAAACAATATCCAAGGATCTCTGTGTGATCAGGGCTCTCATGCTGCATGTATGACTATGTCTGCTGTATTCTGCTAGACCATAGCAAATTAAAATATGCACCTACTGACAACTGAAAGTCCAAATAAGATTCCAGGATTGTTCCTGACTTTGAATTAACTTGAGCAGTCAGAAAAGTTTGTGCTCAAGACAATTCCTTATCCTTAATCTTTCGTTCTATTTGTGAAGGCATAAACAGTAAATGTAATCACCTTGTATTCACATTCCTGTCAAAACTATTTCCTACCCAGAGCCTGTAACTATCTCAATTATCTGAAATGGCTTAATACTTCAGTCAGAAAGGGGCTGGTGTTGGCAATAACAATAAAGTTAAAAAGGGTCCTGGCTACTTTATGACTCCACGGAATCGTTATGGTCCTCAGGATTGGAGTGAGACAGATTACGAGAGCACATTAAAGTTTTAGCATCTTCAAACAGCAGTATGGTTATTGCTTATTAATTATACCAAAGGAACACAACTAATTAGTTTAATAGGCAGCATTATGTATGCCAGCGACAGATCGGAGGAAGGCAGTGTGCCATATAAAATTCTTTAGAGGAGTAACTGACAGCATCTATTAGCAGAGGCTCAGCACACCTAAGACAAATGGAAATAAACACAAAAGATCCAGAGAGGTTGATTCACAGCCCTTTGAGTGCAAATTACAGTTTGTGCATCATAATGGTAATTTTCTTGAGGATGAGATTGTCCCCCCTCAAAGACAACTAGAAATAATTTTTCAATCTTTTCTTAGCTTTCCTCCTCTCACAGGGAGAATAAGGGGGGAGTGGAAATGGAAAGTGGAGGAGAGATGCCTGGATGTTTGTCAAGTGCAGCTATTATGAGGAAGGCTGTAGATTAAAAGGGAAGCATGTTTTGAATTTAAATGATGTTCCAAGTTCTTCTTTAAAAGATACATATGGGACTTAACGGATCAGTTGAGCCCACTTCTCAATTAAATGTTAGTGCTTTAATTTCCTTCCTTTTACCTGTGAACTGGAAAGTGTATCTGACTGAGGCTGGAATTTTTATAACCTCAATTTTAGTGCGTTTTTATCATGTCAAGTATCTGACATTTATATTCTGTAAATCACCTACTACCATTGTATTGATTATTTTATTAACTATTTCCTCCTTAATGTAAAAATGCTTACACATACTGGAAATTATTAAACATATAGTTGCCCCAGATATCACAGTATTTAAACAAAGATGCTAAAACTGATTAAAAAAACAATTACTAAGGCCGATGGTCATGATAAATCAAGAAACAAGAAAAAAAAATAATTAAAGAAAACTTGTTTAAAAAAGAAAGGGGATGGGGAAAGCGAACTTTAGTCATTGGGCTTGAATAAACAGCAGAAGGAAGAAAGAAAGAAAGAAAGAAAGAAAGAAAGAAAGAAAGAAAGAAAGAAAGAAAGAAAAGAAAGAGGTTAAATTAAAAGATAGAGCAGAAAAATCTATAAACTTAGACAAAAATATCATATGAAAATATAATGTGCATAGCTATATATATATATATTCATGTCTATATATGCATATAAATTATTTTATTTTATTCATTACATATTTTATTTTCAGAGTCAGCATCAATTACACAATTTTTTTAACATCCTATTTTATCCCTACTGACCCCATGGAATCTGTCTTGAAATCCAAAGGCAAATATGAGCTCTGATGAGACAATACTTTTTACTATCTCTCATTTTATCTCATTTTAACAGCCTCCTATCTGTTTTTCTACCAATCTATTTTTGTTTTTTTTTTTAAAGCTTTCCATATTCATCAATCTACATATGCTTGTCTCATGTCACAATAATGGACATTCTTGGGCTTGTGCTCAGGTAGGTAAGCATCATTTGACAAAGACAGTGAACAGTGCTAGGTAATCATGCGCTAAATTACTGTGGGAATTTCAATATCTCTTTGATGTTGCCTGTCCAGTCCTCATCATCTCAGCCTCTCAGGAGTTGTTGTACATGGGACATGTACTATCATTTCAACCTGCCAGGTACTTTCCTCAATTCATGCCTCCAGTATAACAGACACTGAAAGCATTTTACTTTACTTTTCCTGCAATCATTATATCTGGCATCTGCACACATAAGCTCAGTATTGACTAGTGCTAAACTGCAAACAAATAAAGAAGTACTGAGATTTTATGCAATTCAACTCCTACTTTCTCAGGTTCTACTCAACACACTCAAATCTGTCTTTAATTTCACATCTGTATTACAACGAAAACATTTTCTTTAAGCTCTCTATCATCTCTGCTACTTAACCTAAGCCAATGACTTTATCAATCATTGTAAATTATTCCATTTTTCTGTCATTCTTGTGAGTAAAAAGTTAGAATGATACTCAGTTTCTCAGTTCACTTATGTTGGCATCTGTTCCACTAGTTTTGCTCAAATCAAAATTATTATTTCCAAGTGGTTAGTAAGATTGATCTCCTAACACTTTCTCCCTCTTCCAGTACCAACACCTGAAACTTATTAGCATTCAAAGGACAACTTCTTTTAGTAAACAAAATGTCTAACATGTCTCTTATCTGCTTTTAATTTCCTGATGGGATAAATATAGAGTGTTTCAGCCAATCAATTGTTTGCCACCCAATTACATAAGCCTGAACTGAGTTCAGATGCCCAGTGTCTTAGCCAGGGCTTCCATTCCTGCACAAACATGATGAAGAAGCAAGTTTTGGAGGAAAGGTTTTATTCAGCTTACATATCACATTGCTGTTCATCACCAAAAGAAGTCAGGACTAGAACTCAAGCAGGTCAGGAAGTAAGAGCTGATGCAGAGCCCATGGAGGGAGGATAATTACGGATTTACTTCCCCTGGCTTGCTCAGCTTGCTTTCTTATCGAACACAAGACTGCCAACCCAGGGATGGCACCACCCACAATGGACCCTACCCCTTTATCACTAATTGAGAAAATGCCTGACAGCTGGATCTCATGGAGGCATTTCCTCAAGGAAGGCTCCTTTCTCTGTGATAACTCCAACTTGTTTCAAGTTAACACACAAAACCAGCCAGTACACCCAGTCATGTACATTTCGAAATGCTAGACACAGAAGGTAAGGTCTGTGTCTGTAGTGCTGAAAAGCCTGAGACAAGGGCATCATTTGGTTTGTTAGTTGGTCACCCTAGTCAAATTCCTGAGCTTTAGGTACAGCAAGAGAAAACAAGTTGAAATGTGATTTAGGATAATATTCAATGTGGACAGTTGGTCTCTATACTCATGCAGACATGCATACACGCATGCACACACAAGTGCACAAAAAGAACAAGGAGCTCAGATATGCAGATGTAAGCCATGCAGATAATTTCCAACTACTGTCATTATTTTTGCTTCCTATTTATTCACATCAGCTCAGATCATCTGTGAGATAGGCCTCTTTCTCTTTCTTTCTCAGCTTCCTCACTTCTTTTCCTGCTAATAAAAAATATTTTGTCTATTAGTCTAGTTATCACAACCAGAAACCCCAGGGCACATCAAGATTTTGATTCTAACATATTAAAATATATTTATTACTCCTTAAAATACTTAATTATGTAACAGGTTTAGGAAACAAGCTCATTGATAAACTACCCAGTTATTGTCTGTTTTTAAGTGGATCACATAATGGAGGGGAAAGTCAGTGTGAAACCAACTTCATAACACATGTGGAAATGTCTAGGTATACAAAACGATAACCACATATATCTTGAAAAATTGTATGTTGTATGATGTATGTTTTATCTTTGTCCTACTTTGCTATTGATTGCTGTGATAAAGACCATGATTGAAATCAAGTTGAGGAACAAAAGTTTTATTTTACTTTACAATCCCAGGCCGTCACTGAGGGAACTGAAGCCTTAAATTTTTCAAAATCTGCTTTTGATAAGGGTTCTCAAAACCTTTGGTCCCTCTTCCAGCCCACAGCCTAATGGTAGGAAAGGAAAGATGGTAAATTTGTCAAGGAGATATTGGCCAGTTTGGAAGTAATTCTTTAGGACGATTCCACTCTCTGTTTGCCAGGATACCAGCAATCCAGTTCAGTGGTGTCAGAATAGCAGACATGAATCAGAAGTGGTGGTAATACCAGGCCTCCATCAAATCAGCAGAAGTCAGTGAGAGTGACCAGGATCAGCCAGGATGCCAAGAGTTGTCTGTAAGACCTCTCTCTTAACAAAGTGAAGATCAACAAACTCCAACAAAGCACCGCAAGGCTAGCTACACAAGCACCACATCACTGTCCATTTTGCCCTGGTTTTACTCTCTGCAAACATCCCATGTCCTCCAATGACTCTTGTCTCACCAAAACATCACGGGAGTCTACATCAGGAAAACAGCCCGTGAATCTGCATCACATGACATATCCAGAAACTTCCACTTCTGGAATGCAAAGCAGTAACCTGGAATTAGAACCTGGATCAGAAGCCATGAAGGGAATTCATGGCTTTCTCAGACGACCATTTCATGAGCTCATATACTACCTACTCAGTAGAAGCATTACCCATACTGAATTATTCCATCTCACTCACCAATCAAGAATATTCTGCCTAAACTGACCTATAGATCAATACTTCAATCAGTCAATTCCCAACTTCCCAGTTGTTAACTTGATTAAAACAAACAAAAATAAGTAAATAAAACACAACATTTTATTGAACTAGTATAGGTAATTAGCAGGTATCTACAAAACTAATAAAGTTCAATAATACTTTGAACTAACAATTATTCTCTAAAAATATTCTCTTATGTCTTCAATCTGTATTTGTGTGGAAATAATCACTTAGCATGCATACTATACATTTTGAGACAGGTTTTCATTGTGTAGACTTAAGCTGACATTGCCCTCACAGAAGCAATTCTCTTACTCCAGTCCTCTGACTGTTATGATAACAAGCATATCACAAAGTCATGCATCATATTTTGCTTCACCAATAGCACAAAATACACATTATAATTCATATCTGGAAACGAGTGTGCATGAATAAGGTTAACACACACTATATGGTGTTGCAGAATTTCCCCTGTCCAATTTCATCAGTGCAGTAGAGGCCTGTGATTGGACAGGGAAAAGGGAGACAGAGGAGAGAAGAAGGAAGATATCTGCAGACATTAACCCATGTGGCGATTGTCAGCCACAAGTAGCTATGATTTCACAATGTTAGAACTATTGGGAAAAAGCTTTCATCATTATCAATTGCCTCTGACGTTATTGTATTGGCATCTTGTAAATTGTGATATTATTGATACATAAATCTAATTAACTATAAGCTTAAGAGTCTTGATTTTACTGGGTCACTGGGTATTGTCATATGTAACTGCGAAGTTGGCAGCTTCATTTAGTTATTGGAATGTGGTATCACTGACTACATGGGTTTATAGCTGAGGAAGAACTAGGAGTTCCTGGGGACAAGAGAGTCAGATGTTGTAGGGGCTTGCTAGAGGGAGTTGATGGTTGTGGCAGGAGCTCAGGAACATGGTCCTACCCTGTGGAGAGCTGGCAGTCTCATTTTTAACATTTCTCACAACAATGTGGCTTCTCACTTTCATATCTCAGCATAAAGATCAAAGTATTATTTAGATTTATGTTATATAACTTCCAGTTAAAGACTTTTTTCCTCTTCCCTATGGAAACTCTGCCAATGTTTGTAGAAGTTAGGTCTCAGTTCTTTCTCCTAGCTTCATGCTCCCAGAAATAAGACTTGGACTACAAATATATTTACAAATACCTTGGCCATATAGCTAGGCTCTTTTCTGATGATAACATAACTAAAGATAACCTATTTATTTTAACCTATATTCTGCCATATGGTTGGTTACCTGTGCTCAAGTACCATGCATCTATTTCATTCCATATTCCCCGGGCAATTTCTCTGCCTAGTTCTTTCCTACAATCCTTTTTTCTCCTGGATTTCCCACCTCCCAATTCCTGCCTAAGCCATAGGCCATAGGTATTATAATTGGCAGGTGATGCATCCATATAGTACACAAGATTTTCTCTCTATAAATATTAGAAAATAATGAACATTCTACTGCCTTCTTTATTCCAAATAAAAATTACATGGCAGATGTCTAGAAGTAACCATATCAGTGTGAGTCGAATCCCAAGCAAGGGACTCATTATCTTCCTTTGTTTATATTCGACATTGGATCTGGGGATCTTGATAAGTATAAATCTGAGCATAATGATGTTTGTGGGAAGGAATATGACAACAGTCTATAAGGAGAGGTGAAGACTCTGTAGACAGTCCACCAGTTAGAAGTGACAGCACTTGAACAATATCTGAGGATTGTGTAAATCATGTACATCTCTAGAAAGCTAACTTCGGACAATAAATGAATGTTACAGAAAAACCAATTCCTGTCTACTCTGCCTTGTGTGGGCAGACCTTAATGTTTCTTTGTGTTCTAAATCACTGAGATGAAAAGGGGGATTAACAAGGAAGATTTTTCAAAGCCACAGCATCCCCAGCAGAAAAGCAAGATACTTTGCAGTAATGCCCATAAATATCTTCTTCTCAAATCCTTACACTAATGGTTTTACAAGGTGTATATATCCTTGTACTGTTCTTTCGCTCTGATGACCAATTCTCATTTAGCTTAATTTTTTTTTCTCTACCTTTTCTGAAAGCTCCTTTAATCCCTCCACCTGCACCACATTGGTCCCAAGGAAGCATTTCTTCTAAACAGCAGGTCCTGATTCGTTGGTATTGTCTGCACCAGCAATCCTTGGTCTGTCAGGCAGTCCTCGATCAGACCATCCTATAAGAGATGCTCTCACAGTCTTGGGGCCCCAGGCATTTACATAGAGGTCACCCCACCATTCCTGCTACACTTTTCTTTGTGGTTCTGGTGAATTGCCCATGGATTCTCATATACTATGGACATATTCTGCTTCTGATCAACACCCATAGTCCTAGTTATTTTTAAATTGCCAAAGATTGTACAAGTCTCTTTAACAAAACATGATTCTTTATAATATGTGCACATGGTAGTACGGCTTATCTCAGCTAATCATATTTGTCACTTTTGTCATAACAAAATACCTGACGAAAGCAACTCAAGGAAGAGTTTGTGCTTATGTTTAGGAATAAAGCCCATCATGGCAGGAAAGGCTTGACTGCAGGAGCTCAGAGGCAAATAGACACATCTCATCTGGAAACAAGGAACAGTATGAATGCTGATGCTTAGACACACTACAGAGTATACTAGAAGCAAAACTTCAACACAAGGGGAGTAACTACACCCTAGAAAACCCAGGAAATTATTGATTGATTGATTGATTGATTGATTGATTGATTGATTTGTTTAAACTATTTCTTTTATTTTTTGAGTTAATATGATGACACCATTTCTCCCTTCCCCTTCTTATCTCTGAACCCCTTCATATACCTC
>NC_034606.1:36363753-36391577 GCF_900095145.1 Mus pahari
GTAGTCTCTGGATAGTCCATCCTTTCATCTTAGCTCTAAATTTTGTCTCTGTACCTATATCCTTTCATTAGTATTTTGTTCCTTATTCTAAGGAGGAATGAAGTATCCACACAATGGTCATCCTTCTTGGTTTTCTTCTGTTTTGCATAATGTGAGATTTGCACATTTTTATACCTATAAAAAGGTACACCTGCACCTGCAACCGTCAATCTGCAACCCATTTTCCACTCTGCGGCTCTGCTGGCCTACTGAGAGGCATGTTTCTACCAAGGTGAGATACCCATACCCTTAATCCCCCTGCCTTCTGGGAACTCAGCAAGCATAGCAAACATTAGTTTTGCCTACTCTGACACAATTCCATCTTTCTTCCACTGGTCATCACCTCCACCTGCAGCTTCAGGTCAGCTCTGCCCCACCACCACCACCACACAATCCCACCTGACTCTTAGGTAGCCTGCTCTGACCTGGGACATAGTTCTGCCTACCTCCCAGAAGATCTGCTCTAACCCTGAACAAACAGCTTCATCTGCCTCCTGTGAGAACTGCTCTGACCCAGGACAACCAGGCCAGTCAACACCAGAAACAACCAAATGGCTAAAGGCAAGCACAAGAATTTAACTTACAGAAACCAGTACAGTAGGGCAGCATGAGAACACATTTCTCTTATTATAGCAAGCACTGGATATTCTAACACAGCTGAATAAAAATTATGACCTTAAAACTTATCTTATGAAGATGACAGTGGCTTTTATAGAAGATTAAAAAAAATCCCTTAAAGAAATACAAGAAAACACAATCAAACCAGTGGAAAAAATGAATAAAACAGTCCAAGACTTAAAATTGAAATAGAAACAGTAAAGAAAACACCTTTATTTCATTTTAGGTGAAATGAAAAACCTAGGAAAGTTAGCGGATAATACAGATACAAGCATCACCAACAGAATACAGAAAATGGAAGAGACAATCTCAGGCATAGAAGGTCCAATAGAAGAAACTGATACAGGAGTCAAAGAAAACAAGTATAAAAAGGTTCTTACTCAAAACATACAGGATATCTGAGATACTATGAAAAGACCAAACCTATAGATAATGGCAATAGAAGAGGGCGAAGAATCCAAGTTCAATGGCCAGAAATATCTTCAGCAAAGTCATAGAAGAAAACTTCCCTAACCTAAAGAAAGAGGTCACATTCAACATACAAGAAATTTACAGAATACCAAATAGATTGGGCCAGAAAAGAAAGTCCCTACACCATATAATAATCAAAACACTATATGTACCAAACAAAGAAAGAATATTAAAAGCTGCCAGGGGAAAAGGCCAAGTAACATATAAGAGCAGACCTATCAGAATTATATCTGACTTCTCAACAAAGATTCTAAAAGCCAGAAATATCTTGCAGACCCTGAGGGACCATAGATGCAGCACAGACTAGCAAAACTTTTCATCGCTATAAACGCGGAAACAAAGATATTCCATGATAAAACCAAATTTAAACAATATCTTTATACTAATCCAGCATTACAGTACATATTATAAGAAAAACTCCAACACAAGGAAAGTAACTACACCAAAAAAAAAAAAAAAAAAAAAAAAACCACAGGATATTAATCATCTCACAGCAAAGTCAAAAGAAGAGAATCACTCACAGTACCACCATCAACATGGAAATAACAGAAACAATCAGTCATTGGTGATTAAAGTCTCTCAACATCAGTGGACTCAGTTTACCAATAAAAAGAGAGGCTAACACACTACATCCATAAACAGGATCCATCATTCTGCTGCATACAAGAAACATTCCTTGGCAATAAAAATAGACATTACTTCCAAGTAAAGGGCTTCAAAAAGTTTTCCAAGCAAACAATAAACTTGCTGGAGTAGCCATTCCAATGTCTAATAAAATAGACTTCCAATCAAAGGTAATCAAAAGATGAGAAGTGGAAGGATACTTTATACTCACCAAAAGAAGAATCCACCAAGATGACATCTCAGTTCTGAACATGTATGCCCCAAATGCAAGGGCACCCACATTCATAAAAGAAACTTTACTAAAGATCAAATCACATGTTGAATCCCATATAATATAGTGAGGGAGTTCATCACCTCAGTCTCCAAATGAAAAAATTATCGAAACAGAAACTAAACAAAACAATGAAATTAACAGATGTTATGAACCAAATGGATCGAACAGATATCTACAGAACATTTCACCCAAAAGCAAAAGAATATATCTTCTTCTCAGCACGTCATAGAACATTCTCCAAAACTGACCATATATTTGGGCACAAAGCAAGCCTCAACAGATACAATATGTTTGAAATAACCCCTTGCATCTCATCAGATCACCGTGGATAAAGGCTGGAGTCCAGCAACAACAGAAGTAAGAGAAAGTCCACATTCTCATAGAAACTAAACAACTCTCTCCTCAGTAATCACCAGGAGGAATCACCATCCCTGACCTCAACCTGTACTTCAGAGCAGCAGCAATAAAAACTGCATGGCATTGGTATAGATACCAATAAGTTGATCAATAGAATCAAATCAAAGACACAGAAATAAACCCTCAGATCAATGGACACTTGATTTTTGACAAGAAGCCAAAACCATAAAAAGGAAAAATGAAAGCATCTTCAAAAAATGGTCATAATCTTAATTGGATATCTGTGTGTAGAAGAATGTAAATAAGTCCATATTTATTACCCTGCAGAAAACTTAAATCCAATAGGATACACTAAATCTCATAGAACAGAAAGTGGAAAATAGACGTGAATTCATTGATACATGAGACAACAACCTCAACAAAACATCAATGGCTCAGAGTCTAAGATCAACAATAAATGGGACTTCATAAAATTAAAAAGGTTCTGTAAGGCAAAGGACACTGTCAATAGGACAAAATTGCAACCCCCATTTTGGAAAAGGGCCTTTACTAACCCTACTTCTGAGAAAGAGCTAATATCAATTATATATAAACAACTAAGAAGTTAAACAACAATAAAAATAGCCTAATTTTTAAAATGGGGTATAGAGCTAAACAAAGAATTCTCAACAGAGGAATCTTGAATTCCTGAGAAGCACTTAAAGACATGTTAAACATCCTTAGTTGTCAGGGAAATGAAAATGAAAACAACCCTGAGATTCAACCTTATACTCTTCAGAATGGCTAAGACAAAAGCCACAAGAAATAGCACATGCTGGCAAGGGTGTGGACCAACAGACCACTCCTCCCATAGCAGGTGGGAATTTAAACTTATAGAATCACTCTGAAAATCAATCCATTAATCTCTCAGAAAATTAGGAATACTTCTACCTGAAGACCCTGCTTCTGGGCATATACCCAAAAGATGCTCCATCAGACCACAAGCATATATTCTCCACTATGTTCATAGCAGCTTTATTTGTAATAACCAGAAACTAGAAACAACACAGATCCCCCTCAATTGAAAAAAAAAAATGGATAAAGGAAAAACTGGCTCATTTACACAAAGTAATATTATTCAGCTATGAAAAACAAGGCTATCATAAATTTTGCAAGGAAATGAATGGAACTACAAAATATCATCCTGAGTGAGGTAACCCAGACACAAAAGGATATGCATGGTATATACTCACTTATAAATGGATATTAGCCATAAAGTCCAGAATACCCATGCTACAATCCACAGAACCATATAAGCTAAACAAGAACAAAGCCCCAAGCAAGGATGTTTTAATCTTTCTTAGAAGGGGGAATAGAATAATTAGAGGAGGCAGATGGAAGGAGCTGAGTGGGATTGGGAAGAGAGTTGGGAGTGGTTCAGGATCAGGTGTGGGGAGAGACAGGACAGAGAAGAGAGGGCCAGTAGAATGAATGGAAGTCTGCAGTGAGTGGTGGTGTGATGGGGGCATCTGTAGGATTTGCCAGAAATGGGATGGGGAGGCTCTAAAGGAGTCTATGAGGGTACCTTTACCTGAAACATGCAGCAGCAGTGGGAATATGAAACCTGAAATAGCCACCTCCTAGAGCCAGGCAAGACCCCCCAGCGAAATGATAAGGACAGCAACTCACTCACAAAACTTACAGTCCAAAATTTGTCCTTTATAAAAGAAATACAGGGACAAAAGAGACTGAATGGCTAACTAATAACTGATCCAATTTAAGACCCATCCCATGGGCAAATATCAATCCCTAACACTATTAATGATACTCTCTTATGATTACAGACAGAACCCTAGCATAACTATTCTCTGTGAGGCTCTATCCATCAGCTGACTGAAACAGATGCAGATATACACAACCAAACATTGGATGGAGGTCAGGAAAGAGCATAAACAGGCTGATCTGAGATACCCTGGCACATATGTTGCCCATGTGCAGCTCAGTCTCCATCTGAATCCCCCAACAACTGAAGTGGGGCCTGTCCCTAAAGCTGTTGCTTAACTGCGGAATCCATTCCCCAACAGGCCTTCCTTCTCTGGCCTCAGTGTGAGAGGATTCACCTAACAATGCAGAGACTTGACATGCCAGGGTGGGGAGATACCAAGAGAGCCCTACCCTCTCAGAGGTAAATTGGAGGGGATAAGGAGAGGGACTCTCTGAGGGGGAACCTGGAGAGGGGCAATATCTGGAATGTAAATCAATTAATTAATTAATAACTCAATTAAAAGAATTATAGTACTATGCATACTACTTCCAGGGGAGAAATGAGAAGAGGATAGCAGAAACCATCATCAGTGGGACATGACTTCCTCTTGTGATCGGTGGTCCAAAAATCTGGGAGAGTAGTGAGGTGATGATCAAACTGTCTTCCACGCTCCTCTATAGTGATGAAGAGCATAATCTCAACCAAAGAGGGCAAATGACTCTCTTCCTATTTTATCTAATGATTCAAAAGGCAGTTTTGGATTTCCTACTCCTGTTGGGATTCAGTAAAGGATAATGGGTTTATCAGTTTGCCTTATCTAGAATTACCCATCAGATTTTCTGGTTTTCCATAACATAGCCACCAATTTGTAAATAGTTTCTATCCATCCCTTTTCATTTATCTCTTATGAATTATCCGTGTCTTGATTTCTTGAGCAATGCATATTCAAAGTTGGAGCAAATGGCACTTCAAGATCTGGAGATGGTCTAGATCATCTGAGCAGTTTTCAGGTACCTTTATGGCTAATAAGAAGAGAGATGATGAATGAAGAAAAAGTGTATGAGACAATGCAGTAGATGACTGTGGTCCCTTTTCAGAGGTTTCAGGGTTCCAGCCTCAATAATAATGTAAAGTCAGACTTTACCACCAAGCCTTAGAATACATGGAACAAGTAGAAAGGCCCCGGGATTAGATACCCTGCATTCAAACCCCAGTTCTAACATCCATTTGCTTTGCAGCTTTAGTGAATGTGCTTAATTCATGGCAGAACTTTATGCATTGTGCTATCTGTATCATGATATGCTTAGAATAAGCATTATTTTTAAATGTGTCTCTAATGGTGTATCTGGATCTGTATGAGTTTGACATCTGAAGTGATGTGCTTGATAAAGCAGACAGGCTTCCTTATTGTGGGTAGGCATCATGAAATCCATGGAGTATATTAATATAAGTCAAAGTAACAGAGGAGAAATAAATTTCCTTATTGCTTGTTTACTGGAGCTGACATACAGCTCTTATACCCCTGAAGTAGACTATTCCATCAGCTTCCCAGTTCTTCAGAACTTTTGACACAAAACTTTCTACTTTTTTCCACATTCCACTTTTTTCCCTTGGTCTCAGTCCTAGTTGTATTACTTTTGTGCGTAGAGCCACCATGATCAAGACAATTCTTATTAGAAAAATATCATTTAATTATGTGCTTGCTTACACTTTTAGAAGCTTAATCCATTAACATGGTGGTAGGAAGCAGACAGACACCATACTGGTACAATAGCTGAGAGCTTTATATCCTCTCCACAGGCAGCCGGCAGCAGGTAGAGAAAGGAGCAGGAGAAGGAGAGGGTGGTTGGCATGGGATTTTGAAGTGTCAAAGCCTACTTTTAGTGGCACATCTACTCCACGAAGGCCTTACAGTCAAATCCTTCCCAAACAGCTCATCAACTTTGGACAACACATGCAAACATATGAGCCTATGAAGCCCATTCTCATTCAAATCATCAAAGACTCTACAGCAGGCAGAAAAATGGCACTTAATTATCTCCCATAACCAATGGCTCATCAGTCTTGCTAATTCTATACATCCTGTTGGTTTCTTTCCCTAGAGAACCTTGACTATCGACTACTTTATGTTCTATTTTTTTCTAGCTGTGAGTAGAAGAGGTAAAATCACCTACATCGTAATAAATATAATAAATAATATTATACAAATACCAGCTTGCCATCTGTAAATTACCTATAAAATGAAATATCATGATTGTATTGTGGAAAGAAGCACCTGCTTTTGCTATTATTAAGAATAAATAGCTAGGCAGCAAAGCAGTGCCAAGAAGGAAAATGGTACCAAACAGTTCCCATAGAGCAGATCATTGAATTTATAACAAAAAGTACATACATATGTCAATATGCTTTCAGATAGACATCTGCACCCTAGAAAACATGAGTTCAATAATAAAGTCATCCAACGCCGGGCAGTGGTGGTGCACGCCTTTAATCCCAGCACTCGGGAGACAGAGGCAGGTGGATTTCTGAGTTCAAGGCCAGTCTGGTCTACAGAGTGAGTTCCAGGACAGCCAGGGCTACACAGAGAAACCCTGTCTTGAAAAAAAAAAAAAAAGTCACCCTGCATTGACACAGTGTTATATTCATATTAGAATATAAATTTTACATCAACCTACTTTCTCTATATGCTTGAAATTTAACTTATCTAAAACAGAAATTGAAGATATCTTTTCATGGTCACTCTTCAGCTCCAACAGCACAAGAGGCCCCTTAGGATTTATACATGCCCTCAAAGACTTGTCCCAATAATATGACATCTTAATGAAATAAGGAAAATTTTAAAGACATGAAAACTACTCAGGTTGAATCAGTCTTCTCCTGGCCCTTTGAAATTTAATTCTATTGATGAATGCAAAGGCTAATCACTTGGAATTGATTTCTATTGATTTGTGTCTAATTGAATGCACTGAAATGCCAGCAATTTGCATTGAGCAAATTAAATGGCACAGACTAATTGAATTGAAGGCATTCTCACTGAAGTTAGGAGTATTCATAAAGAAGAGCACTCTATGATGTGGTTTTAATACTGGCTCCTGGGGTGACAGCTATTGGAAAATTATTAAAGTTCAGCAGATGTACTGGTTATTTGAGATATCATTTTTAAAAGCATAAACTACACAGGTCTTGTAATTACATTGAAGTCTTTGACTCTATCATCTATAAATATTTGGGGGCTGTTTCTAAGAGATCTTCATATAATACTTGGCTGCAATTACAAAAAAAAAATAAGGAGTGCATCTTGGGCTAATAGAGAGAACCAGAGAAAAAGGAGGTTACATTTAGCACTTCTTGATTTACAAGCTCTTTCATTTTGAAACTTTAATACATTTCAGAAGCCTATGTATAGCTGTTTGTCCTGAGTACATCTTATATAGCCCCAACCCTCCATGTCTTATCTGCTTCGATTCCATTCCTGTCTGTAGCAACTTACGCTCTAAGGTGCATTCAGCCAGATCCCTAACTCTAATCCCTGCCAGTCTCATTTATAACCCAAGGCTTTTCTTTTGACACTACTTGCTGGGCATAATAACATAGACTTACTGGAACTTATCTACCTGCAAGTAGGAGGGGTAAGACAGATAATAGCCCAGGGAGTCCAGCTTTGTGTAACAATGGCAGGAGTTACAAAGTGACTGTGTCCTTCTATAATTCAAATGCTGAAATTCTGACTCACAGTAGGAAGGTATTGGAAAGTAGAGGGTCTTTGGAAGTAGTTAGATGAAGAATGGGTTTAATGATGGAATATGTATCATTGACTCATGTCTCCTCCACCACAATTTAAAAAAAAAAAAAAATGAGACTGCCTGATATGAGACTCCTTAATACAGACAGGGCAAGGAAAAATGACTTCTAAAAAGTCAGAAAATGTTCTTACTAGAAGTAAAACTGGAGAGCAACTTGAATTTTAACTTCTTGGGCTCCAGAATCAACAGCAATAAATCTGAGCTGATCCAGAAACAGTCTATGATATCTTGTCAATCAATTCTTGCTGCTATAACAAAGTGTCTTAGAACGTGAAGTCAATCATAAGCACTGATCATTCTCAGATCTAAAGACTGTGACACTCAAAACAAAAGAGTTAGCAGAGTCTGTCTTTGGTAACCAAATGATTGATTTATAGTTGGCTTCTCTTGTGTACCTCACATAGCAAAAGGGACAAGCAATCTTCTCCAATCCTTTTCATATAAACCTTTACCTGATGCTGAAGGTGAATCCTACAAGACTCTTTCAGTTTCTCAATACTTAGTGACCATGATGTTGGGTGCGTGGGGGTTAAGATTTCAATGTCTGTACGTTGCAAGAATATAAACCATCTCTGCCCATGAAAGCTAGTAAAGCAAGTGATAAATGAATGTTGCTTTGCTTCGTTTACTGAATTAGAGTCACGGGATACTTACAAAAATATTTATAGCTTATAAAATATTATTTAACATATATTTTAGAGCATAGTCTAATTCAGAAATTTAAGATACCTACTTGGATTGAACTCAAGGGTGCTTTTTGTCTTTCTTCCCACTAATCTCAGGAGGAATAGCCATCCATCCAGACTCACTGTCCATTCTGATTGACAGACTGACCTCTGATTCAGCCCCTGTGACTTCTGTATCACTGCCTGCCTTTGCTTTCACTGGTACACTGGTACACTGCCGTCTGCATTTGCCTGATCGGGTTTCCACCTCTGCCGCAGTGACTCCAGAGGTATTTCAAAAGCTCTAATTTTAGTTGATCAGTGCTGTGTAAGGAATGTGAGTCAGGTAACTCTGTCCAACGTTGCTGCTACAAATTCCATTCTTCATTTAGTCAACATGAAACTCTGTCTTGATTTCTTACCACTTAAGGGAGCTCCTGTGTCTAACTCTTGGTAGAACAACTGCTAGACCTTGTCATTGTGGAATGAACATGTTTCATGTCTTAGCTAGCAATGGTTATTCTAGGTGTAACTTGTTAATTTGGATTAGTCCTTTATGTAATATAGGACTGTTATACCAGTGACATTGGAGGAAAGTGTCTGGGTGAATGGATAGATCAGTTCATAGACCAATAATAAGGCAAACAAGGTATACAAAACATAATCCATGATAAACACTAACACTGTCAGAGAGCTAGCTAACTACTTCCTTGAAATCTACCTTGGAAATAATAGTCCTTAACTAACAGTCAGACAAACAAAACAAACAAAACAACAAAGACCTCTCTACTCTAAACCACATCTTGTCAGCCATTGCATGTGGATACACGCTTGTTGTCTCCAGGGATCTTTCTTATTGTTTGTGATCTGGGCATGTTCACTCATAGTTTATACTTTAGAATAAGGGATACTGCAAATTTGTTTTGAACTAGTCCTAAAATCGTGTAGCCACTTTACATAAATTCTTGGCAATTACTAAAAAATAACAAAACATATTGTGGAGGCTACCTCATCTGTAAATAGATATTTCAAGACCTAGGAAGGACCTTGGTAATCTGTTCGCATAACTTCCATACTTTAGAAAGTTTGCAAAGTTGACATTGTAGCCATTGGTGAAAATTTTTTCATGACAGCACAGTTATTGAGTATTTCTGTACACTTGGCCTCATCTAGTCCACAGTATAACCTGAGTCTTGGGGGATGCTCAGGAAACAAGGTTAAACACTATTGGGAGTCACCAGAGCATGCTTACCTTCCCTTTCACACTTAAATGCAGGCCTTGGTTAGCAGACCATAAGATCCCAGAGGATAGTCTCTGTGCTTTACTAATCTCTCTCATCCCAGCTTCTTTCTGGGATCTGAACACCTACCAAGTAATACTAAATGTTTCTCAGTATGAATTCACCTGGACTGGATCCAGTTGTTTCTAGAGAAAACAACTCATTCAGTCATATTTCCCTAACAAGGGTTTGTGCTAATTTTCTTCCCATGCCCTCAGTTTTTATCTTAACCTAACAGACAAACCAAAAGGCACACAACTCAAGGATAGAACACAGCACAAATTTTGGAAAGTTTTAAGGATTTTGTTATATTACTAGTTTGCCTAATGAATACCTGAGACATCTATCCATGCTCATCCTGCCTGGTAACTAAGGCAATTGCTCCTAACCTAGCAGGTCAGGAAACAACCTATATGTTTACATTTTCCAGGAGCATCTCTGGGATTTTCTCCTTTCATAGAATATAAGAGTTGTGCCAAGATCAAAAAAAAATGTTTTAAGACCTCATGGCAATCTCATAACACTGAAATCCAAAGATAATGAAGGGATGTGTCAACATCTGCGTAAAGTCAGAGATAGGACAAAAATCTCCCCCTTGTGGTTAGTCATGTTCTTCTCCTTAGTTTTAAATACTTGCTTCTGATTATTGTCACCTGCACCATTCCAGCTGAAGTGAAGGGGTGCAGTAAGAAGAATATAGAAATGTCTTATTGTCCTATAGGTTTATGGCTTGGAAATACATTCCATGAATTCTCCTCAGAGGGTAGAGTCATGAGAGTCTGATCTAGCTCGAAAGGTCACAGAGAAAACAGTGTAATGGTAATAAATATTCTATAAGGCTGAGTGACTGATTATATTTTGGTGATTGGGGAAATTTGACTGTTACAAATTTGGGGTTAATTTATCTTGGGGTATCTGTAATTCTCTTAATAGCCATTCATTGTTTACTGTGTCTGTGTCTGACTCAAAATTCTAGTTATCACTAGCTAAAACTTTTTTTTTTTAATTTTATGTATATGTGTACATTGTAGATGTCTTTAGAAGCACCAGAAGAGGGCATTGTATTCCATTACAGATGGTTGTGAGCCACCATGTGGTTGCTGGGAATTGAACTCAGAACTTATGGAAGAGCAGCCAGTGCTCTTAACCACTGAGCCATCTCTCCAGTCCAGCTAAACCTTTTAAAATGTATTCATTTAACTGATCATAAATACCACCAACCGAAAACAAAGAATGTAATCAGAGAGCAAGTGTAACTTCAGGCAGGAATTTCTCTTCTTTGCTGTAAGCGGGCCTGCCTTATCTTTCCACCAATGCCATTGAAAAAAGGCTTTTCCAGGGGAGCTTCCTGTATGGTTCAGTTGCCAGGAAAGAATATTCTTTCCCCAATAACAAACCTCAAGTTTCTCAAAGAAATTTCTATTCAGGTCTGTTTTCCAAGGTGGCACCAAACCAGGTTGGACTAGAATTTTCCTTGTTGAACATTGCAATAGAAACCCAATGAGATATGACAACTTGCACAGATCTTAATGGCATCCTAACTAGAACTGAATTTTGCCCTTATTATATTTAAAGGAAAGTTTTGTAAATTTCAGAAAAGGAAAAGAAAAAAAGGCTTTGATTTATGATATTATTTTCTTTTTTGTAATGAAAAAAATTGATGAGCTAGTGAGGTGACTCAACACATAAGGTCAGTCACTGATAAGTCTGAGGACATGAGCTTGATACCCAAAACCCACAATATAGAAGGAGATAATTGATTTATGGAAGTTATCATCTGACCTCCATGTGTCTTGTGGTATATGAAAACACACTCACTCATACACAATTAAATACATAGATAATAACATAACTTCAGGTGACTTTGTACCATGATGTTTTAGGCAAACTGAATCCTGTTGCCAAGATATGGCTGTAGGGCTACATTTTGTCTTCTTGGTTGTGCCATTGATTTTAGGTTTAGCTGATTGTGACTGACCTTTAACTTTGCTGAAGACTCCCTGTCAAAAATGATTTGGACACAATTATTTATTTTCAGTTATCTACATGAGCAACAACTTTTTTATATCTAGGGCTTTCTACATGCTGTCCACTGGAATGATCTTAATCCTCCAATAAGCACAAAGACTCTGCCCAAACCTCATCCACATCTGACAGTATCTGCTTTGATATAATTTCTTCTTTCAAAAACTTCCCAGACTTTGAAAGACTTAATGATTTCTTCTATGCTTCCACCTACCTCTCTTCCCTCTGTTACAATAAGTATAATAGAATGCTCTGGCTCATTTCTATGGATATCTCCCTAAACTCTAAGGATAATTGAGATGGCTAACCAATGTTTTCTCAGTGCCTTGTAAGATGTCCGTGAATTAAAAATGTTAAATAGTAACCCCTGAGCTCGTGTCTCTAGCTGCATATGTAGCAGAAGATGGCCTAATTGGCCATCATTGGGAAGAGAGGCCCCTTGGTCTTGCAAACTTTATATGACCCAGCACAGGGGAAGGCCAGGGCCAAGAAGTGGGAGTGGGTGGGTAGGGGAGCAGGGGCGGGGGCAGGGCATAGGGAACTTTTGGGATAGCATTTGAAATGTAAATAAAGAAAATATCTAATAAAATATTTTTAAAAAATGTTAAATAACCAAATGACACATGTTGAGTGTACTCTAAGGCTTTTTAGTTTGAAAGGTGAGCATTTACTAAAGAAATACTTTCCATGCCTATTTTTTTTTCCTTACCAAGAAGGTATTTCCCTTGCATAGAGAAAAATATGGCCAGTATTTATTCTCCTAGAGCTTATATCTCAGGAAGAAACATACATGAAGCTGACCAAAGGTAAGGGAGTAGTGAATATCTAAAAGAGATACAGGAAAAAAGGGAGGATTTGCCTTGAGCCCATAAAATAAAACAGCATGAGAGATTGTGACATACAATGACATTGGATTTCACATGATACTGGGATGAAGACCTGGATGACCTATAGAACAAGCTGAAAAGGGGCTGTTTGTTGGGCCAATGTATAATTCTGTGGGGATAGAGGTTGACTTCTTTATATTCTTATTTTATACCCACCATCGTCTGAATATTCTGTCTTTGATAAACATTCATTAAATCAAGTCAAGAACTGTTTTCATAAATTAGAGATAATGTGTTGATGTTGCCTGCAAGCACTTAGGCATTCTATACAAGAATGATGTCATTGCCAAAAACTAGACCAGCCTACTTCAGGGGACATCAAAACCAGTTAGGTTTCTCCTCATTTCTTTGAACTCTGTGTCCTTTCCAAAGTTATTATTTAATTAATTAATTAATTTATATTAAACAATTTTAAACTTTCTACCATTTCCTCCACAACCCACAAGTCTCAGAAACAGATATAATATTTACTTATTCATTCTTCTGAGTGCATTTATGTCAACCACAGGAGAAATGCATTATGCTTCCTTAGAGATTCTCTTGACTCTCAGCAGAGAAAATGAAGAAAAGTACTTGAGGATAGAATAATTCCCTTCTTTGATTAACCATCAAAAACTACAGGTGGTACAGACAGGAGTCAATGACTGACAAGACCCTAAAAGAGCCATATCCTTTGTTTTCTGCATTCCTGTCTTGAGCCCATAGTCCTCAGAGGATTATCAGGAATGCACATGAGGGCAATTGTTTATGACATAGGAACGAAGGAATGTTAACATCTTAGAGGGAAGATACAGTCTAAAGTAGAAGTGGGGAGAATCAGGGGTAAATACTCCAGTACTGACAAAGTTACAACCCAAACATGTCCCCAAATCAATCCCTTCTGCCACCAAGCACACTACAGAATCTAAAGGAAGACTTCCTTCTGAGGCTGTGAGTCCTGGTGTGGGTGGTATCTCTGATCAACAGGAAGTCCTGTTGAAGTCTGCTCTTTATATGAGCAAATGAATAACATTGCTGATAATGTGAAATCATGGAATGTAAAAGTCAAGAGAAATGGATTTGTTTAAATTTTTTTGTATTTAGTTAGCTAAGTAGTTAGTTAATTGGAGAAGTGTCTCGCTATGAAAGCTTTTAACTCTAAGACTTTCTGCCTCAGCAAGGATGCTGAGATAACAGGCATGGACGGCCATACTCTACTATGCTAGATTATATTTAATGTTGTGTATGTATTTATACTTTAATAATTCTAAATTTGCATAGAATGTATTTTTCTTCCATCACCGTTCCCTGTCCTTGCAAATCTTTATTGCTTCTCCCATCACACAACTTGAAACATTCAGTTTTGCATTTTTAAAATATTAATTAAGTCAAATTAGATATTTACTTGTACTTCTGGTTGTGGAACCAACCACTAAAGCATGGTCAAACTATGGGAGTCCTGTTGATGGTTCCTTATAGATTATATTTTAAATAAAAAAAAAAAATGAGAGTAACAGTAATCAGAATGCAATATGTACATATTATATAATTGTCAAAAAATTAATAAAAACTATAAGATTTTTTAAAAGCATGATGCAAAATATAAAATAAATAATTCAAGATACACATGAGGAGTAAGGCCGGTAGTTCTACTGAACATTACTATAGCAAATTATAAAGTACTATATCTTGAAAAATATTGAGTGGCTTTTAACTCTGTTCATTATCAAAAAATCTAGGGTCAATAAGTCTTGATCATTTCATTGTTGTATATTTATTGCACATGAAGTATTTCATCAGTTTATACATTTGTGTCAAGTATTGTACTATGCTCACCCATTATCCTTCCTTGTCTCTCTCTTTCATTCCTGATATTATTCCTACCCTCAGATAATCTTAGTTATATTCATGTCACTCATCTCTCCTTGTATCTAGCTAGCTAGCTAGCTAGCTAGCTATCATCATTTACATATCATCTATCCAATTATCTCCTATTTACCATTCTGTGTTTCTGTGTACTTATATAAATTATAGCATCTATACATACTTGAGAATATAAGACATTTGTTTTTCTGAATCTGAATTAATTCCCTTTAGCATGACAATCTCCTGTTGTATTTCTTTTCCAGAATATGAAACAGTTTTATTCTTCTTTAGGGCTGAATAAAACCATATACTTTTAAATCTACTTATCTGCCGACAGACACCTAACCTGATTTTATAATTGTGATATTGTGAATTGCTGCAATAAAGAGGGTTGTGTAAGCAAACAGGAAATCTAACATATTAACTGTTTGACTCAAAAATTAAGAAGTTAATATTCACCTAAGATCCTGCCTGACGCATAATGTTTGCTCAGAAGACAGTGTTTTTATCATCACCAAATAGAAGCATGTAAGAACTAGCCAGTTTATACAAAGAAAATATACCTATTTTGGAAAATGAGAGTTTCTGATAATAACAAAACAAAATCTATGTTTAAAAGCCCATGAGAAAATAAGCTATAATAAATAATACATTAATAGAACTCATACAGCAATAAAATTTGGGATAAGAACTAATTTGCATTAGACAACACCCCAACTACCCTGTCTAATGTTGCTCTATGGGTTAGATTCTCTGAAAAAAATTGAAATGGAAAATCTGTTTGTTGAATATGCCTCTTCTCATGCCCTACAGATCAAGGAATTCAGCCTGCCAATTGTTCAAACCCAATTCTCTTATGCAAAATGATATTCTGAAAACTGTAGTTTTTTACCCTACTCCTGGAGTCTGTTAACTGTTCATCAGATGCCTGTTGAATACATTAAACATTGCTTCTGTTGAAACAAAGGAAATCAGCTCTATTCTCACATGGAATTTTCTCATAACAGAGCCAAGCATTTCATTGTCTCTCCTATTTTTTACTCAGCAGATGTTTCTCATTTGTGAGGGGGGAAAAAAATGGGAGTTTTAGATACAGACTAAGGACCAAATGCTGATGTGAGAAATGCATTCATGGTGTGTATTACCTGTTGTGCTTTAAAATTTCTAAGTCTCAACTTTTGCTCCAAACATATTAGATCGAGATCTTACACTTTCAGTTGTATACTTCATGAAAGAAAGTAATGCACTTGTATGATATTGGGAGACAGTTGGATAAGCTTAGCATATTTGAGTGCACGCCTAGTGAAGCACACTGATACTGGGACATGCTATCCCATCAGAGACCAAAGTCTGAACACCAGAGTAACCCATCACACTTGTGGAGACTCTCTCTCATCTTCATCTTATAAAATGAGAGAAAATTTTAAAGCCAATTTGGACAACAGTTCAAACAGAGTTTGAATTTGAAGAGGAAAAAAGTAAGAGAGTTTAGTACCATAGTAGGTTTATAAACAAACTTTTATTCAGTAACTAAGATTATTAGTATTATAGAATTTTGATAGATTTATGTTCAGAAAAATGATGAGTTTTAGAAATAGAGATATTTGCAATTCTGCAGGGAAATATGCTTCCTTTGATTAAATCATTTTATTACAATTTTATCACCATTATCATTAGCATCATTATTATTGCCATTCTGTAAGTCATTAGTCATAATAATTGAAGTAAGGAGTTTCACTCTGCTGACATCAGCCATATAAAAGTCATAATATTACTGAGCTATTTGTTTTATTTTTCTTAATTTTATTCTTTATTATAGTCTTCTCTAAAAATGCCATGAAGAAAAACACTAAGGGTTAAACACTGTACTAGGTAGCTGATAAGAATTTGTTAATTTATTTCTCCAAGGAAAACATTGGTTGTCTTGGGTACTACAAACCCTAGCTCACAGATGAAATTGAGATAAATGGATTTGGTTTTATTTTTATTTTAACATTTTTGCTAAAAAGAGCAGTTTCCAAAGCTAGTTTTAGGCAGATCATTGCTGGGATTTGGGGTTGATTAATTCCAAAACCCTGTTTTTCCCCATTATCTTCTTTTAGGAATTGATACATTTTGTGTAATTATTTGCAGGGTTTTTTTTCTGAGTTTCTATGTAATGAATTTCTGCCTCGTAATAATAAGATGAGCAATGCCCTCCATCAGAAGTCTTAACTTCAGTGTCAGTATGGACCGGCTTGCTATTAATACAGACTGAGAGAGGCAGAATCTCACAAAGTGCATGTAAATTTCAGGAGAATAGCCACACTATCAAAAAACTGAGAAAATACCACCTAGACCTTCTGACTCCACCCTCTTTAACACTGTCACAACGCCTCTGTAGAATCCTAACACAAGAACCGTTCATCAGTGAGACATGTAAGCTATACCTGTAGTGTAATCCCCTCCACTAACACACAAGACAGCACCATCATCCATAAACAGTACATCGCTCTGCTTCCCTCTTTCCCCTCCATAGTCTATTTACTCTAACTGACACCACCACCCAAGTGACTCCACCTCCTTAAAGCCAGCCATTACTACCCTGACCTCCCCTTGGATTTTGTCACTCTTTCACCTAAAAGCAGCCGGTGCTCTCCATCCTGCTAAAAATGTCTATCACTGTGCAAAACAGCTCCCACCCTCTCTCCATCTTTGTCTCCATATGCAATTCTCACGGAACCTCTTCTTGCTTTCCCCTCTCTTACTAGCAAATTCTGAGTTCTGGTATCCTTGAACTAAGTCAGGCATGTGTGCTTCCCACAGCTTCCTCCCTTCAGACCAGCTGAGTTTCAGCCTGAGAGGATCATACTCACTAGGACTTTTCTGCCATATCTAATGAATGAGCAACTTGTTTCCCTCCCTGAGATGGCCTATTTAGTCACATGTCTATTGTTCGTTGTTATGACAAGATTCTAACTCTATGAAAAAAGGATCCCATCTCTCTTATTCATCACTAACATACTAAATAGGTTCACAGGTAAACAACAAGTGCATAGTGTCTTCACTATGAAGAGTGAAACTCTTCCAGGCTTAATGAGTGTCTTCCTTTAGCCTTTGCTTTTCTAAAGCGAGCACACTTTCACTTCCCAGCACAAAAAGACCTTCCTATCATTGGCATTTAGTAACAGTGGAATTTTGCTTTTTTCCCCACCTCTGTGGCTACCTTCCCCAGCTACATGGTGGTATGCTTCCCAGGCTGCTCCGTTAGCTCAGAGTATTCCTAAGATCCCTTATGGATTTGGGTTGAACTGGGTGTGACTTTGCCACATGGCCAGCTCCTTATTTTCTCTTGGAAACATGCCTTATTGTTCAAAGAAATGTTCAGACCTCCACTGCTCACAAAACCACTTTCTGATTAAGCTGTTAGGTGTGTCCTTTTTCTGTTTTGTTTTTGGGAGGGTTGTTTATTTGGTATATGTGTGGAGTGGTACATTCTTAAAGACGTTGAGACACCTATATTCTATTTCTCTGAGAGAAGAGGGAATGAGAACATCTAACACGTTCACTCTGCCTCTGTCAAGCTTATATTCTCCACCAGGACTTCCCAGAGCAGAGCATCATGCAGATGGACACATTCAAGGTTCCTCAGAATAAATGAAAGTCTTCATATGTTAAAAAAAAAAAAAAAATGGAACTTGTGTGTGGCCGAGCTGACAAAGGAAGTAATTTTGCCTGCTTTCCTCTGTGATTTCCCACTCTGTTTACTGCAGAACGAGGTGGGAACTTTAGCTGAAAGCAATGAACTGAGTTAAAATGATGCGAATCGAATCAGGGAGGAAGCAAGTTTGTCTGTTTCTCAATTTATCTGGGCATCCTCTGCCTGTTCCTATTACATCATCAGGTTCCTTTCCATGCCTCCACTTGGCTATGGCAAGGAGAATGGAAAAGACAGAAGAACGTGCTGCATTCAAGCGCCCCCTTCTGCCCATACAATTTCATACATTCCGGAGCTGGGAAGCTTATGGTCTTCTTTGGCTTTTGCTTTAGTGGTCAGGATTGTGACAGTTGGATGATACTGAAAATTAGGTTTATTTGGAGATGAACTGATCTCAAATTGGTAGACCTCATCTCATAAGGCAAATATGCACTTCATGCTTGAAAAGAAAGAATAGAGCATCTCCCTCCTCCCCTACCCAGTGATGCATACGAGAAAACTTAAAACGCAACCAAATTGGAATTGCATTGTTCTTCCTGGAACTGTGCCAGCAGCTTCTGGCAGTATTCAAAGCGGTTATTTCAACAGCTCTAGGAAAATATGTTTTCCTTTGCTTAAGAAAGTTAGATTAAATTTCACAATTAAAATAATACCAGGACCAGCCAAGTACAATAAGCTAATCTGTCTGAGAACCCCGTGGCTCATGTGAACACGCAGTGGCATATGTCAAAGCCCGAGTGTGATGGGGCATTGCAGTACATTACACAAAAAAAAAACACCGGTAGAGACAAAATTCCCTTCTTTTGATCCCTACTGTCACTCCAGTCCAGTGATTAGCTTGCGAACACTGATCACTTTCTCCAAGAAGCCCATTCTTCACACTGCAGCAGTGAGTCCCTGTTAAAGCATTTCAGTAACAAAAAATATGCCTTAAAAATGGAACAAACCACCCTGAAATCTAAGTCCTATTAAAGGCCATGTTATTCAAGACGACTCACAGTTTCATCATCATCAGAAGTGAAAGAAGCAGGCTGTTCTCATAGGACCGTTTGTGAGAGTTCGAGGAGACAACAATAGAAGAGGTGGGATGATGCTTCCACTCCGCCTGCTGACAATGCTATGGACTTAGAAGTCATGTAACTACAATCTGTCCACGGGGAGCCTATTTTGCCAGTGGAATGAACTTGAACTGCAAATGTAGTTTTTTCCATTCATGCATTTTTCAGTCTTTCTCTTCTCTTTCTTTTACTGCTATTTCTCCTTCCTTTCCTCTATTCTTCTCTTTATACTGAACTGGGAGAATGCACTGAGCCTCTGCTACATAGAAAGGCACAACTCTTTATCATAGCAGATACTACTGTGCCAAGCTCCAAGGCCCAGTATCTGAGGCTGGACCATATTCAACAGCTTGGCAGAGCTTGCAATCCATAACCAGGTAAAAAGCTCACAGGACTGAAAGCAGTTCATAATCTTTTAGACACTAGGGAGGATTTATAGTTCGATGTAGCTTTATCCTCACTTTAAAATTTAACTTTACATCACTTCTCAGATAATGCTGAAACTCTTGAGAGTTGTGACTATGTTGGGTCTTATAGGCAGATCACAGTGCCTCACAACTAGATTGTCAAGATGAACATGAGCCTGATGATTATCTTCATAATTATGTTTCCTACTAATCTTACTTTATGTCACATATTTTGAAGAATTTTGTAGGACTTCTCGGTTTTTCTTTATATATTTAAAAGGGAAATGTTTATCAAAACTAAGAACTGACACTCTAGTCCTTATTTCCCATGAACAGAACTAATGTGAGAATAATCAAGGACACATTTTTTTTTTTTCCATTTGGGTTATCTGAAGGAGATTTGCCTTTAAATATGAAAATGGTAAATAGCATTCCTTCCAAACCATTTGCATCGTAATAGGAGAAGTTGGGACAGGCTTTCAGACAGTAACCTCTGTTCTTTACTCAGGCATGACCAGATCCACCTGCAGGGCACATGCGACATTACCATGATGTGCTCATCAGCTCTGAGTGGGTCCAATTAAGACCTCATTTGTGGGAACCTAATCACAGTTTCCTGAAAACTGGAGGAAATGCTGTTCCAATCAAATGCCTCATCCCTTCTCCTTATGATTTAAGTTTCCTGGTGTTGTGTGACATTTAGCATTTGGCATCACCCTCAAAATTATCCCCTATAGGAAGCAATCTTGCATAAAAAGTTTAATTTTTATCTAAAACTTCTTAATATTTTAGGCTAAAAGAGTTGCTAAGCAACCTTTATTTGTTGATTATTTACAAAAAGGCAAACCACAATTATATTTTAAACTTTGGAAAATGTAGAAGGCATACCTACAATTACTTGTATTCCAGTTTAATGCATATTTTGTGGGTTCTTTGAAAATTTTGTGCCACGTGCTTTGACTATATTCACCTCCCTCTCCCAACTCAGTCACAGTACCACCATTCTTCCCTGCCCTGCCAACTTCTTGTTTATATTAAACCCATCAAGTTCAGTTGGTATGGTTCATACATTCTTTTGTGGTCTTCCACTGAAGTGTGATCAACTTACAAGAGGACAAAATCTTATAGAAAATTAATATTTCCTTCCCAGCAGCTCTTTGTTGCCATTGGTTCTCCACCCAGGTGTGTGACTGCATACCCAACTTCCCTCTTCATGCTGGTATTTGGTCTGGCTTGAGCTTAGATAAATTTTCTGAATGTTGCCATAGCCATTCTGAGTTCATAGGTGCAACAGTCCTGCTTTGTCTGGAATTTTTTGTTTTTCTGTAGTCATCCATCATCTTTGGTGGTGTAAATGTTCCATTTACATCTCTTATTCTCAGCACTTTGGCCAGCTGTGAGTCTCTGTGTTAATCCCCGTATATTACAAATTGAAGCTTCTCTAATGAAGGCTGAGAGATGTATTAATGTGTGCACACAATGACAAATCTTTAGGATTCAAATGCTGCAGCCAATATTTCTCTTAATCATCTTCTTGATAAGACTTAATTTTATACACAACACATCATCATGATCTTTTTTCATGGCATTTGCAAACTCTGACATTCATTCAACCATTTTCCATCTGCCCAGTGAATTCTGTGGATGTGCTTTAAACATTCCTGTGCATTTTCCTGTTAGGATGTTTTTGGTGGTGGTCAGAGGGCCAAGGAATGCAGCAAAGATGACAGCACACAATAGACCTCATGTACCAGATTTATTGGGGGCTCAAAAGCTGCCTCCGGGTGAGAATGGGACAAAGGAGACAAGCAGTCAAGCCTTAGGTTTTATAAAGGATATGTGACTTGTTGTCACAGTGGGAATATCTTACATATGGTGCCTAGTGATGATATGGTTGCTGGTGTCTTGTTGTTGAAGGTGAACTAGGGGAGCACATGGTTCTTGAATGTGGGTAGTTCTTGGTTTACCACCACATGTATTTGAAAAACTTAGTTGGCTACTATTTTCCAGTGGCTTGGCCACTGTTATCTTATTCAATCCTCAGAATAACTCCAGAAATTATTCTATCGTGCTGGCAGCCACATTCTCTAGTTACAACAAAATAACCAGTCAGGAAATTGTTCCAAATTACTAAAGTAGATAATGAAGCTAATATTCATTAGTGGGCCTGTTTTGTTACCTGATAATGAGGAAGTTACATTGATTTTTGTGGCTAATTAAGGGTGCCGTGAATTCATAATGAAGATAGTCCACACTATCACAGTAACCCACTCTTTCTAAGATGCATATCTAGGCAGTTATAAGAACTAGAGTGGGCTCCTTAGAGAACTGGGATAATTTTTTTCATAATAAGTCTAACATGAACAGATCTTAAGGGAAGCATGCAGCAAATAATGATTTAAAAATATAAATGGTTACAATATCAGAAAGGAGACTGTGTGAAGTGTGAGGAGTATATGAAATTTATTTATCAGTGTTTTAATCAGTACTGGATACAGTGGCACACTTGTTCCTGTGCTATCTGTGGTCAGTTTTGTGATACGTTGAAAAAGTTGAGTACATACAGCACAAATGCTCTCTCTCTCTCTCTCTCTCTCTCTCTCTCTCTCTCTCTCTCTCTCTCTTGCTCTTACTCTCACTCTCTCTCTCTCTATATATATATATATATATATTATATAATGTATATATAATATAATTTATATATTATAAAATATGTATTAGAAGAGAAAACAAATACTTTCATACATACTTTCTGCATTTTCCACAGTTAAGTTATAATCATGCGTTTACTTTTTCAAGAATAATGATTTGTAGCACAGACAATGGACATCTTCATAGAGCTTTGCTTCATTACTCTCGCAAGGTCTTTTTGCCTTCTCCTGCCTATGCATAATACCTACAAACTCCCAGCCCTTCAAGTGGAGCGCCTGCTCCTCACATTTGTCTCTATAAAAGGTATGCTTTACCTAGAAACTTTAGTGGAGAAAACGAAAACAGGGAAGTCTAAGAGGGACTGGTGTTTGAAGATGGGATGTGGTAGGAAAACAGACAGACTGAAGGAGATCAATGTTGCAAGTGCTGACAAGGCTAAATCCTGTTGCCATACATCCCCTAACCCCACCTGAATACTATGGGGACCCAGAAAGGAAGTGGGTGTGAGATGGCTCTTGTCTATCACACATATATTAATGCTAATGACTGAGGGAATATACAACAATGAGAGCATATTGACTCTCAACAGGTAATTGGCAACTGTTCTTGCTTTGCCTTTCAGAAGACCCAGAATTAAGTTTAAGTTTGTAAAGAAAACATGATGCAAATTGTAGGGTTTAGTTTACATATTTTCAGTTTTGTAATACTATAATATTCTTCTTTGTAGAATTTAAAGATATCATTAGCATTTAGATTGTCTTCAATAATTATTTCAGCCATTAGTAAGATATAAATTTGAAATAAGTGGTTGATCATTATTTTAAAAAACAACAAAACTTTCCAGGGCATACATAATGGCCAGATGCAGAGAACAAATATTAACATTCCATCATATTAAAGCACATATGGGTAAAGTCTGTAAACAACCCACTGCTTGAGAGTGTAGTACTTATTAAACCCCATAGAGTATCAGGACATTGATTTATTTCATCTACTGGACTATAATATCCCAGGAGGCAAGATCCAAGACTTGGTCCATCACTGTCTTACTTACATAGCCTTTGCCAGTTTGTGGGAATAGAAAATTCATTAAGTCATAAATTAGTCTGAGGTCTTCCCCAGGGCTGACAAGCCTGGCAAAAACAACATTCTGGGGCACTGGATCCCAAGACAAAACTTGGATTTATTTTCAAGGAATCTGACAACAGAATGAAAAAGAAACAAAAGTGCCACAAAAGCTGAAGTTCTGCCAAGAAACTACCATTTGATGATCCCTCTTAAAGGAAAAAAAGGAGATATGAGATAAAATAAGATGTCAATGACGGCAATGTTGAATTAATTAACATTAGAGAGAAGTCACAACACTGGTAACTGATTGTAAAATCATCCTTAAAATAAACTGAACTATTAGGATGGACAGAGAGGCAGACACCTATATAGAGGCTCCAAAGAGGCAAAGTTAGCAATACCTCCATGGATTCAGGGTCAGCTTGGTCTACATAGTCAGTATCAGGCAAGTTTCAGGTTACATACTGAAACACTATCTCAAAAACCAAAAAAAAAAATATGCACTTAATTTTGTTAATTTATCCCCCTATGGATCAATTATGACAGGTTCTCTATTGTGCAGATAAGATCCTCGAGAGGTACAAAATTAATCAAACAGCCCTGGCTCATAAGAAGCTACAGTAGAGGAGAAAGAGGAGAACATAAAAAAATCAAACCCAATGTAGAGGCCAGAAGCAAAATGATGGTAGTAAGGAAAATGGAAGAATCTGTGCTAGAGATATGCAGTGGGAGAGGACAGTCATGTGGAGGTAAAGCCAGCTGAAGGGCAGATATTCAGGAAATGTCCTGGATCAGTTCTGGCAGTATATCAGATGTTTTCTTTTTTATTATTTTTATTATTAGATATTTTCTTTATTTACATTTCAAATGTTATACCCTTTCCTAGATTTCCCTCCAAAAAATTTCCTATCTCTTCCTCCCCTCCCCCTGCTCCCCAACCCACCCACTCCCATTCCCAGTCTGGCATTCCCCTATACTGGGGCATAGGACCTTCACAGGACCTAGGGCCTCTCCTCCCATTGATGACCGACTAGGCCATCCTCATCTACATGTACAGCTAGAGCCACATGTCACATCATGTGTTTTATTATTATTATTATTATTATTAGACATTTTCTTCATTTACATTTCAAATGCTATCCCCAAAGTCCCCTATACCCTCCCCCCATCCTGCTCTCCGACCCACCCACTCCCACTTCTTGGCCCTGGCATTCCCCTGTATGGGGCATATAAAGTTTGCAAGACCAAGGGGCCTCTCTTCCCAATGATGGCCAACTAGGCCATCTTCTGCTACATATGCAGCTAGAGACATGAGCTCTGGGGGTACTGATTAGTTCATATTGTTGTTCCTCCTAATTGGTGATTTAGTTCCAAAGAGCTCTGGGGGTACTGATTAGTTCATATTGATGTTCCTCTTATGGGGCTTCAGACCCCTTCAGCTCCTTGGGTACTTTCTCTAGCTCTTTCATTGGGGACCTTGTGCTTCGTCCAATGGATGATTGTGAGCACCCACTTCTGTATTTTCTTTATTTGCATTTCAAATATTATCCCCTTCCCTCATTTCCCCTCTGAAATCCCTCATCCCATTTCCCCTCCCCCTGCTCACTAACCCACCCACTTCCACTTCCGTGTCTTATAGCATAAGCTGTTGGTGTTCTGTTCAGGAAATTTTTCCCCTGTGCCCATGTGCTCCAGGCTCTTCCCCACTTACTTTTCTATCAGTTTCAGTGTCTCTGGTTTTATGTGGAGGTCCTTGATGCACTTGGACATGAGCTTTGTATAAGGAGATAAAAATGGATTTGTTTGCATTCTTTTACATGCTAACCACCAGTTGAACCAGCACCATTTGTTTTTTATCATGATTGCTCTGTAGTTCAGCTTGAGGCCAGAGATGGTGATTCCCACAGAAGTTCTTTTATTGTTGAGAATAGTTTTTGATATATTGTTTCTTTTGTTGTTGTTATTCTAGATGAATTTGCAAATTGCTCTTTCTAACTCTTTGAAGAACTGAGTTGGAATTTTGATAGGGATTGCATTGAATCTGTAGATTGCTTTCAGCAAGATGGCCATTTTTACTATATTAATTCTACCAATCCATGAGTATGGGAGATCTTTCCATCTATTGAGGATTTTTCAGAAATCATCTTTCTTCAGAAACTTGTCATACGATGTTTTCAAACAAAATGGCATTCTCAAAAGAGAAGGAGGCATGAAGCTGTTACTCTGTAGCTAAAGGATTCCCTGGAGTGAGAACAGTTCACAGTCATTGGGGTAGCTATAGGGAAAGACACAAGTGAGTAATAACAATAACCACACCACAGAAGACTTTGTGTTTTCTACTGAGAATTCAGACTGTTCTGAGACAGGAAGACCCAAAACCATCAAGACAATGTGTTCTATAAACACAAAGATGTTTTGCTCTGGCATAAAGAGGGCATGTCACCTGAAGGAAAATGAAAAGAATTAGAAATCATCCTGTTAAATGAGAAAAATTCATTACTACAAAGACAAATATTGCAAGGACTAAAGGTGTTGTGTAATTCTCATCTTCCAGATGAACATTAATGAAATCTGGATGAAGAAGCAGAGGAGGAAACAGTGAGAAGCTATCATAAGACTTGCAGGTAATATTTTTATCATCAGTGTTTTCCTGATAGTGCAGATCTATAATTACAAAAATTATCAGGATTTGCCTGATGGTGTATGATTATGACTTTTTAGGCTTCAGATTTAAATTTCTGGGTGGATGATTGAAATCTGTGACCTTCTTCCCTGTCAAAAAGGCAGTTGTGGTGTTGGTTGTCTTTATGGACCAGTAGCTATTCAGTCACCTTCCCAAGGTCTGCTGTGAAAATGGGTGTAATCATTCATGACAATTATGCAATCATTCTCAATTAAATTGCAAGAATATCAGTCTAATTGAAATAAACATTTATATTTATATATCTACATTTATACACATCTGTTTTCATATCTGTGCACATACATATCCTCCATATTAGTGTAAGTGAAGTATGTGTGGCAAATGACTGGCACTAGCAAAGCAAAGGTAGGGTAATTATTGTATAGGAGAATAGTTTTGACAAGTTTTATGAAAAAGATCTACTTATTATCTATCATTGTGCTTAACTAATGGTGAGATTGGCTAATTAGCTGAATTAATGCAGAAATTTACAATTATCCTTATTGGAACTATTTAAATGAATGCTGTTAACAGTAACGTCAATTTATTGGGCCCCTAATACATGCTCATCAGCGTTTATCAATGGTCTCTTTCGCCAGATGTGTTTTATTCTTCATAAAATTGCAGAAAACAGGAATGATGAAAAATGCTGAGCTGCTGCAGCTTAAGCAGGATTTTCAGTTTGAATGTAAATCTCTCTGATTTCAAATTCTGAGTATGTAACACAATGACTTATTTTATCTCAAAATATATTAAATCATAAGGAAATATATTAAACATAAGGAAAGAGTGCTCTTCCGCTAAACAGGAAGGGAAACAAGAACAGAAGTGAAATGAAAAGCCTTCAAATGTATAACACAATGGGTTTTCTTTCAATATAAAATGCACAGTGGATATTTAAAGGTCAAATACAGAGGTCATGATTTTAGCAAATGTCAAATACATTGAGATGAGAGATGAGTGCCAAGGCTTTGGGAGAAGATCCCATGGAATCATTGCGAGATCCATTAGTAGCTTGGCCATGAATTCCCAAACCTAAAGATTATATCATACTAATTTCATACTACTCGATGTGCCAGGGTCAGAAAACTATAGATTTTACAAAATCAAATTAAAAATCCTAAGAAGCCCCTAATTAGAAAGATGGAAAGTCCTAAAAATCTTTTACCAGAAAACATTCAAAATACCTTATAAAAATTACCATTGATATCACTTTACTGATATTCAAATTATTTCAATCACATTGACAAACTAAAACATATCAGTTCAGTAAACTTAAAGTGGTCTGGGACTCTATTATAAAGTCTCAGCTTCCCCTACCTTTTGTAATTCTCCCTGGATTGTGGGGTTTCTTCTCTTTCATCAAGACATAGGGGCCACAGTGTAAGCAGCCTGTGAGATTAAATAATTTTTCAGCAGTTTATCAAGTCAGTGCCAAGATCCTATACCCTGGCTTCTTTTCTCATGAAGTTTTATTGAAATGCAACCATATATGTTTATGTAGGCTTTGTCTTCCACTTAGTTGTACTGGAAAGAAAGAAAGAAAGAAAGAAAGAAAGAAAGAAAGAAAGAAAGAAAGAAAGAAAGAAAGAAAGAGAGAGAGAGAGAGAGAGAGAGAGAGAGAGAG
>NC_034606.1:36391772-36409504 GCF_900095145.1 Mus pahari
GAGAGAGAGAGAGAGAGAGAGAGAGAGAGAGAGAGAGAGAGAGAGAGAGAAAGAACACAGAAATCTGACTATGCTATGCTTTGAAAACTTTCTTTCTGATTATCATTTACAGAGATAAGGTCACATGATTATTATGATTACTAAAGTAAACAAGCTCAAAGAGACAGACCTTCACATGACTATCCATTAATGATGAACCAAGACATTATTTCTACATCATTTCTAGCACATTCTTCTGGATTGAGTGATATCTTTCTGTTTAGATTCTTAGTGAATATTCATATCAATGCATAGAACATTCTCGACACCAATGACTTCATGGGTGAAGTGAGAAAGATCTAATGATTTTAGGGGTCTAAAAATGAGATGACCTTGCTGCTCAGAGCCAGTTGATAGATGGTTTCCATTTCAATTGATCTTTTTCACCCCTGAGAGAAGGGAACAAATGTCTACTTACACCAGATACGGCACAGATGAGATACCTGTGAAATCATTTTGTTTGAGTTTAGTTTGGTGAGATGATGATTTCACTGGGGTTATTTACAGGAACCTAGATGAGGGGTCATGTGTAGGGCTATGGCTCAGGCAGACGCAGCTACATGACATAAAACCTTATCCCAATATAGGTGATGACACATGGAAAGTGCATCTCTTGAGCTCTTAACCACAGACAAGCAGCGCCACAAAAGATATTGTCCTCCCTCCTCAGCAGTTGTTTTACTGCCTGCATATGGGCAACCTACTGGAAGAAACTGCAACTCTTATACCTTTCTAAGCTTGTTAAGCCTCATGCATTTTATGTTTCCTAATTCTTATCAATCTCCCTCCCTCTCCAGGAGAGATTGTTTTAATTTAGAGTAAATGGCTTCCATAATCCTGCTAGCTAGGTATGGACCTTACTGGCGGAGGATTATTGAAAGGTCTGCAAACTAAGGGGCTGTATCTAGTACATCTCTGGGTTAATGTTAACCTACCCTCTTACAGGTTACCTCTATGCACTCTTTTGTTGAAACTGTTGTTTAACTCTCCATACATAACTACAGATGGTATGCTTTCTATTATCGGGGAGTTGATACCTAGATGAGAAGAGATCCTCTTGATTTGACTTGACAGAATGCGTCAATTAGTAAACTTTGCTCTAACCCTAAAAGCAAGAAGTAAATTAATGTGTTTTTCTAAAAAGATCCATACACATGGCAACATAAAACTGACCACCAACTGTGTATTAGGAATTCTCATCAGTCTCTAGGGCTTACAATTTCTCTTGTCCCCTAAACATCCCCAGGTATCATATAACTTTAGATACAGGCTATGAAGCATGCAATTGAAAGAGGGTACTTCTGTGCACTTTTTATCGGAACCTACAAAAATTGAGCTCTGACACTACTCAGATCCTAATGACTGCCCTCTTTCTACTAGATGCTTTTTGTCCTATTATACCTCATTGTGGTAGAGGTCATATTTTAACCAGATGAGCCATGCTATCTTCAGTTTTCTGATTATAGATATAAATACAAAAAAGAAAATTATGCAGAGACAGTAAACTTTCTGGTTGTATCTGTGGAAATAACACCCTACACTTACCAGATACAGACTACATGGAAATGAAGGCTGACAGAACATCAGCTGGCCATTGCTCATAACAGAAAAACCATTCAGGGGTTACCTTATTACATCTTCTGAAAATCTGTGTTCCTCTTCTCAGTGATACCTTCCTCAAAGCAAAAATCTACAGAGTCCCCAGGGATATAGCTCAGTGTAAGGTGGTTCCCTATGATGTAAGAAAGCCTATGTTCATTCCCAATTCGAGGGGAAAAAAGAGAAATAAGCAGAGCTGGGGGTAGGACTCAGTCAGTAAAGTACTTGTTGGATAAACATGAAGATCCGGTAAAAGGTAGGTAAAGTGGCACAGGTTTGTGACTACAGTGCTCAGGTTCGGATGGGGGCTGAGAAATGAGAGTCCTAGAAGCTCAATTCATCCAGGCTAGCAACATCTGTGAAACCCAAAGTTGACTGGGAGACCCCATATTAAGAAAGATGTATGGTAGAGAATAACTGAGAAAGTTACAACTGACCTTGACCTCTGGCCCCATGTGGAAATATGCATGCATTTTCATACATCAGCACACACATGTCTATACACACAACACACAGACACACAGAGACTAATAGTACAATAAAACAGAAAAAGAAAGGTAAAGAAAATGTTCTCTTGCAGAAATCTCGGCAAAAGTCGATACTTTCTGTCTGACCTTACCAGAAACGATGCCAGGAGAATCTATAACAGTGTTTTACCACAAGAGACATGTTTAAGAACTCTGACATCCTGGAATGATTGGTTCCAAAGCAAGGTTATATTCCCCTTCAGGGGAAAGTATCTCTCCTGAAGGAAGTTTCTGAGACTCTTGAAGCTCCTTTTACAACCCTTGCTCATTTTTTTTTTTCACACGACCAGCAGAGTGGATGTAGTGTGGCTTCAAGTCTACTATTAGGCTCTGTGGACCATTCTGACAGGAGAAGGACGCTGCAAATCAATCCTGGACGATGAGCATGTGATTTTAATGGACTCTAAGGTGCTGAACTAGGTGCAAACTAGGAAAGTGTGACATAAGACAGTGGATGCTCTCTGAAACAGAAATGTTGAAGATGGGAAATAGCCGGGAGCAGTGGGGGATGGTTTATTCTTCACCTCAGCTTCAGGGAGAGCAGGAAATTTGGTTGGGTCCAAACAGATCAAGTCACCTTCAAGAAGAAAGAAGAGTCCAGAATTATTACTACAGTAAACAAAGGCAAACTCAGACAAGGGGCAGGCCACATATGTGGTGAAAGTGTTACTGTCACTTTCCACACAGAGCATCCAGTTGAAGATCTGGCTTTTTGAACAGTTGATATCAGTGCCTGTCAAATGAAATATTGATGAATTTTAAAAGGCTGGTATGCCCTCTATTGACAAACATCTGCTCTTGGTGGGAGTTGGTATTGAGTGACTTCCAATCTTCTGGACTCTTCAAAGGGTAAAATAAAAATAAAGAGAAAAAGAAGGAACACAAGAATGAGAAGAAAGTAAAATTGGAGGAAGTGGAGGAGGAGGAGAAGGAGGATGAAGATGAAAGAGATGAGGAGGAGGAGGAGGAGGAGGAAGAGGATAGAGACAGATCTGGAATCTGAAACATACTATCCATTATTGTAAGGAAGGTAAAATGGTGGAAATGCCCTCAAGAATGCAGGAAGTTACAAGGGAATTAGAGAGCAAGGAATAGAATAAAAGTGCTATTGACATTTAGATGTTTTGAGAATCCTAAAGTTAATATATGGTGATGGCTTCCAAAAGAATATGGAGGCCTTGATTCTCTCAACAACTTATATATGAGCATGATTAATATCATCTGTGAACAAGATCTATGGCTATATTGAATACAGCGGGGAAATAGGAAACAGCATTTGTGGATTGCCTTCTGTGTCTCAAACACTTTTTCACATTTAATCTTTGTGAAACCTTGTAAAAGGAAGTGTTAGTCTCAACCTCCACAGGATAACATGAAAAGACATGATTATAGAATTTTGTAGCTAGACTAATTCTATGTGAGCAAAATAGATACATTTTCTTTTTAACTTATTATTAATTAATTTTTTTATTTACCTCCCACTCTGCCTCTCAGAGTTTTTTCACCCTATTCCCCCTTCTATTCATCTCTGAGAAGGTTCCCCACCCCCGGACATCCCTTGTTCCTGGTGTATCAATTCTCTACAGGATTAGGTGAGTCATCTCCCACTGAAGCCAGACAAGGCAGTCATCTACTACATTTGTGCCAAGGGACTCAGACAAGCCTGTGTATGCTCTTTGGTCAGTGGCTTAGTCTCTACAGGCTCCCAGGGGTCCAGATTTGTTGAGACTGTTGGTCTTCCTATGGGGTTCCCATCCCCTTCAGTTCCTTCAGTCCTTCTCCTAACTGTTCCACAGGGGTTACCAACCTCAGAACAATGTTTGGCTAGGAGGAGCTGCATCTGTCTGACAGATGGTGATAGAGCCTCTCAGAGGACAGCCATGCTAAGATCCTGTCTGCAAATACAACATGGCATCAGTAGTAGTTAGTGTCAGGGATTAATGCCCACCCATGGGATGGATGCCCAATTGGGCTTGTCACTGTTTGGCCATTCCTTCAGTCTCTGCTCCATTTTTGTCTCTGCATTTCTTTTAGACAGGATCAATTTTGGGTCAAAAATTTTGAAGGTGGGTTGGTGTCACCAACCCTCGACTGGGGGCACTGCCTAATTACTTGAGTTAGTCTCCTCAGGTTCTATATCCCTACTCTTGGGCACTGTATCTAAGGTCACCCACATTAAGTCCTGTCTATATCTAAGTCTAATCTATCTTTATATCTATATCCTCCCTCTCTCTCTCTCTCTCTCTCTCTCTCTCTCTCTCTCTCTCTCTCTCTCTCTCTCTCTCTCTCTCTCTCTCTCTCTCTCCTACCTATCTAATCATATCTAAGCCACAAGTAACTGAAGCTTTGGTAGCTCACATCCTCCCATCAGTTTCTGTGCAAAGGATACTAGCTGATCTCTCCTCATTGAAGGCCTCTATGAAAATGGATAGTTTCTTCCAGTGGACTAGTGTACTGGTGGCCATTGAGTTCTTCAAATTGTATTGGCTCTGTACTGGACATATTCTCCAATCCTTTCACTGATTATGCCCCTTGTGGGCGAATATTTCTTGGCTCTGACGGGAGTAGTTCCTCCTGTGTCTTGGGATTTTGAACTAGCCAAAGGTCTTTAGGATAAGATCCTCAGGTACTAGCTCCTATAATGTATGCCCACTTCAAAAACTAATCTCTACTGGCTGTCCTAAGGTTTCCATATCGCATGTCCTGGTGTCCACTGTGCAATGAGAGAACTAGTGAGCTGGCTTGATCATGTCTGCTCACCACTCAACTGTCTTCTCAGATAATTATTGGGTATCTCTTGGCCTTTGTTTCCATGAAGGCATCCTAAAAGGACGAAGTGAAAGTGAATCGTCTAAGAGGCTAGTCACTGCATTAAAAACAGCAGGTGATAGCATCAGTAATACAACCTTGACAAGGTGGCCACACCCAGGATTCTTGACATTTTCATTTGTCAAGAAAATCCCCATATCCCTGCATCGAGTCATAGTGCCTGGTATAAAGGGCCTTAAAGAAATTACTGTTCACAGTATTCTCTTTACCTTATTAATTTTAATAAAATGCACAAAATGGTCCAGACACATTTAAAGGGAAAATGAATACTTCAAGAATTTAAATTGTTATGAGATGTGTATATGAAACACTCCTAAACGCCAAACATGGCCTATATATTAGATAGCAATTATAGGGGTCCTGAAATATCTAAAACTTATATTATACATTTTCTATTGCCAGAGAGGCATTGAGCAGAATTATACAGTATTCTTCCTCTTTTCAGAGGTTAACTCTATTAATCATACTCCCAGTTCAATTATGAACACAACATGGCACACATACTATGCACCCAAAAACAAATTGAGTCTTCTGGATATTAATTAACATTGTTTCAAAGAGACGGCCGCTGTTTATCATCGACTTAAATTAAATATTGAGAAGGAAATTAAAGAGATTTTTATTTCATTTATTCAGCAACAACATTACAGTTTATACAAATGAAGGCATAATTAAACAGTCTGCCATTAAATTACAATCTGCATCTCATGTAAGCAAACATATTAAAATTGAAAATGTTTGCCTTGAATATAAAACCAGCTTGCTTCCATAAGAATTACTCTGAATGGATGATGCACATTAAGCAATTGCTTTGTTTGTTTTCCAGGAAGGAGTGTGGCTCTTTCACTGTGACTAAACTTGCAGGTTCCCTCAATCTGAGATGCACAATAGATATAATGAGCCTAAGACTACTAATTGTGCTTCATGCTGTGGCAATCCCTAGTAAACACTTGGCTTACAGTAATTTATTAACTGAAATCAGAAGGCAGGTAGGTATCCCTGTTATCTTTTCTTGGGATCCTGTCTGATTGTTCTATTTTAGTGGAGGAAGAAGGTTTGTTAGGGAGAAAGCATGGGGATGGAGGCAGGAGGCAGCCTGCTTTTATGCACCATCCTGTAAAATATAAGCGGAGAAAACCAAGCATAGCTACAATATAGGTGTGTTTGCTGTGAGTTGGCTTACAGACTGTCATTCACAATGCCGAAAGTCTCAAAGGAATGTGACTTGTCATTATTCTCTTCAGCAATACTGCTTATGTCTTCCGTCTTTATTTAGTCTATCTCATGGAGATATAAATGTTATAAAAAAGATGTATGTGTTTCATGTGTATGACTTGATGGGCTTAGAGACAAATACACAATTATGAAGCAAACTAAGTATAGCCATATCACAAGCACAACAGTATTCAATGGAAGTTTCTCCTGATTCTTGTGTGTGTGTGTGTGTGTGTGTGTGTGTGTGTGTGTGTGTGTGTGTGTAAGAGAGAAGGGGAAGAGAATGACAAGATCCCGAGGCCTTATCCAACTTGAGTAATGGAAATACTGACTATTTTGACTAAACATCAACTAATAACTATGTCATTGATTACTAAGCACCTGTGCCAGCATTATGGATTCTATGTACACATTGTTTTGTAGGCCTTCCTCTTTCCCATGACCTCTGAGAGCTCACTATTCCTCATGCCTCCAATCAGTCTGCTTACATACAGTAAGGACAGGCATAGAGAAATGTATTATGTCTCTGCCTGCTCCCCACATGCAGTCTAACCAATCAGAAGTTGCAAATATGGGAGCTGGATAACTGTCTTGGCAGTTAAGAGGGTTTGTTGCTATTGCAGAAATCAGAGCTCAGTTCCCAACTGACACCCTGAGCAGCTCACAACCAAGTGTAACCCTAGTTCCCGGGCATCAAAATCCTTCTTTTGGCCTCTTTGGTATTGAATGCACACACACACACACACACACACACACACACACACACACACACACACATATATATATATATATATATATATATATATATATATATATATACAAAAAAAAGCAAATAAATGTGCAAATGAAAAGATAGAACTAAAGTATTTCAATATGCAGGTATGATAAGTGGATATTGGTAGGTGATGAATGACTTATTACTTGTATATTGGACTGAAATGTGGGAAGGATTTCCTTGGCACAACAAGTTAGTCCTTCACTGCAATGGACTTGCCCATTGTATACCAGTAGATACCCCTTTAGCCATATAATTTACTACATTTCCAGTAAACTAACAGAGGTGGGTTGCAAAAGCATGTACCTTCCAGATACTAACTTTACAGTTCCCAAATCTAACTTAAAGTCTACTTGTTTCTTTTCCTATTCCCCACTTCCCTCTACACCACAATTTAATGTGCAACAGATCAGTCTGTTGCCAAGTAAACAGCTGGTTTGGGGATCAGTTCCCAGGTCTCTTCATTTTCAAGTCTGATTTACTGAATCTAAATCCTCAAGTTATAGTCTGCAAAACCCTCCTGAGAGCCACTTGTGAACTCTGATTTCCTAAAACTCCTTCCCAGGTGCTAGAACTTAGTTTTAAAGAAATTTAAAGACGCAATTTGGGCCAGCAATACTTGTTTTATTAACTAACCAGGATTTTTTTTTCTTTTTGTCTTCAGAACTTTTGTTATATCTGTTCTAGAAGGAAAATATTATACAAAAGAAGCAGAGAACCCAACTTCTGCTGTGAGGAGTGGTAGTCCAGAGTCTCAGGCTCCTCTCTTTGGTCCATGGTCATTGGTTGGCCTTTGCTATGGGTACATAGATGCATGTGGAAATTTTCTGTGGCAAAAACCTTGAGAGCTACCTGCTTACTTTCTTAAGTCCTTCTAGGAGTAAATATCTCTTGCTCTTAAAATTTATCATTGACTAATGTGTCTTGAATATTCATATCAATGTGGTTCACTTGATATCATTTACTTTTAAATTTAGTTTTTTATTATTTCCTTTTAAAAGTTCACATATGCATCCCTTGCATATTGACTGCTCTCACTTCCCCACCTGCCACCTCTCTATTACCCACTGCTGTCCAAACTCTCTCTCTCTCTCTCTCTCTCTCTCTCTCACACACACACACACACACACACACACACACACACACACACACACACCTATGTATTTTGGTTTTATTTTGTGATACAAAATTAATGAAGATCACTCTGTGTCCATTGCTTGGAATTACCATTTGTGGCTTGGGGACTTAGCAGAGGGTTTAAACTAATGACAGTGATTCCCTCTCTTCCAGAATCTATCAACAGCCAACAATTTAGAGAAAAGGGTAAGCCCCTTTGTTCTGATCCCTGTTTCTTTACTGATTGTTTTCATAGAAGTAGTCTTGTGTGCCCCCAGTGAAAGAAGCTAAAATTGGTATGAGTTAAAAATTATAATACTTGTATTGAGCCTAAAACTTGGGAATTTGTAACCTTTGATCTACCTTCCAGCTCTTACATCATTTGTTTAGCTTCCTCTTTCACAAGGTTCCCTGAGCCTCAGAGAAAATAGTAGAATTTACTTTTAAGTACATGAATAAATTGTGCACTGAAAAAAAAAAAAAAAAACCTATCCTCTTTCTTATGTTCCTTCTCCTTCCTTTCCAGAATGCCATATCCTGTACTCGGGTTGCTTTTTAAATGTCAGTGTATACGTGAGAACAGGTAGTACTTTTCCCTCTGGGTTGCTCACTTTACTTAACTTCTCAAACAGAGCCATAGGTCCATTGCAATGACATAATGACACTGACCAACCTCTACTGTCCTGACTCCCTTCCGTACCCATGACTTTCCAAGAGTTGAATTTGATGCCATCAGATCCCGCTTCAACTGTCTTCACCAACTCAGATTTATTTCTTGTGATTGTTGAAGTGACCTGTTTTTTTTTTTTCTACTTGTTTCCCCCACCCCCTCTCATTCCATCCACACTCTCTCTTCTTGGATTTTCCTAGTCCACATGAGAAATAGAGGTGTTCAAGAGCCCAGGCCCTCCCATCCTTACTCCAGTGTTTTTTCCCATTTCATCTGATACTGGTCGTTATCACTTTTTTTTTTTTTTTAACAAAATAAAAGCTGTTTCTTATTCTTCCATGGTCAATGTTCAGTGTTGACATAGACATAGGAAAATAATTTCCATTAGTAGAGATCATTTCAGTTGCATGTATGTCTAGCTGAAAAATAGATATGGTAATGGATTTTGTCATTGATAATTATTGATTAATTATTCATTATATTGACATTTGGCTTAATCAAGAGCCAGACTCTGACACTTGTTTTTGTTGTGGTTTGTTTTTATTACCCCAAATAATATTGACTACAAATGGTTCTAGATCTGGCTGTGACTCCTTCACAGGAGCCAGTGATTGCAAAGGAAAATCATTAGCATGATGAAAAATAAGACAATCTGCTACAATTTATAAATATACATTTGTTGTTAAATAAATTTGAAGTTTTGAACTTTCCTATTGCTTCTCAGGGTGAGCATACCTTGCATGCTGACAGTGCACCAAACTAGGAATCTAATTTGATTGGTCCCACCATAAATGGAAGTCATTTATTTCGCCCTGATTTGGATCTGAGAAGTTATTAAAGCACATTTTTGCAATTTGTTCAAATTGATTATTGTGAAACAAATTGATTTATAAGCAAGTTCTTTTATCAAAACATTTTTTCATATAGCAGCTATGCTTGCTTTAACCAATGAAAATCATATGAATAACAAATATGGGCTCAAGAGATAGCACATGCTGGTGAGGATGTGGATCAAGGGAAACACTCCTCCATTGCTGGTGGAAGTGTAAACTTGTACAATCACTTTGGAAATCACTTTGGTGGTTTCTCAATAAACTAGGAATATTTATACCTCAAGACCCAGCTACACCACTCCTGGGCATATATCCAAAATATGTTCCACCATCCCACAAAGATACTTGCTCAACTATGCTCATAGCAGTTTTATTCATAATACCCAGTAACTGGAAACAACCTAGCTATCTAACAACTGAAGAATAGAAAAAGAAAATGTGTTATATCTACACAATGAATACTATTCAGCTATTGAAAACCAAGACATCATGAATTTTGCAGGCAAATAGGTGATGCTTAAGAATATCATCCTGAGTGAGGTAACCCAGACCCAAAAGGACATACATGGTATATACCCACTTATAAGTGGATGTTAACCACAAAATACAGGGTACCCATACTAGACTACATACATAGACCCAAAGAAGCTAAGCAAGATGGAAGGTACAAGTGAGGATGCTTGAATCTTACAGAGAAGGTAGAATAAAATAATCCTAAGAGGCAGATGGAGAAAGGGAACTGGTTAGGAGAGTGGATGGTGAGGATAACAGAGTGAGTTCAGGATCAGGTATGGGGAAGGACTGATGAGATGGCTAGATGACCATGAGAAGCAATAGAAATCTGCAACTGACAGAGGTTGAGGAGATAGGTGTCATCTCCAGGACAAGATAGAGACCTGGGATAAGGGAGGAGCCCAAGAATCAATGGAGGTTTCCTTAGCTATAACTCACAGAGTTTGGGATATGGAACTTGAAGAGGTCAACTTCTGTAGCCAGGTAGGAACCCTAATGGAGTGATAGGAACACCAAACCACCTATAAAATATTCACCCCAAATTTCATCCTGTCTGCAAGATATGCAGAATGGGGGATGGAGCAGGGACAAAGGGATTGATCAACCAATAACTGCCCCAATTTGAGACCCATCCCATGGGCATGCAGACAAGAGTCTAGCATGGGCGCCCTCTGAGAGGTTTCTCTCAGCCTCTGACTTAGACAAATGTAGACATCCACAGCCAAACAGTGGAAAGAGCTTGGAGACTCTTCTGGAAGAATACTAGGAATGATTGAGGGCCCTGAAGGGGATAGGAACTCCACAGGAAAACCAACAATGTGAACTAACCTGGAACCTTGGGGCTCTTAGCAACTGAAGCACCAAGCAGAAAATATACATGGACTGGGCCTAAGCCTCCCCACATACATGTAGCAGATGAGCAGCTTGGTCTTCATGTGGGGCCTGAACACCTAGAGCAGGGGCTATCCCAAAAGCTGCTGTTTGTCCATGCACTGGGAGTTATATTTAAATCTCCTATGCATTTGAAAAAAATGTATAAATGTGTGCAAAACTGTGTAGATGTGTATGTGTGCATGCATGTGTGTGTGTGTGTGTGTGTGTGTGTGTGTGTTTGTGTATCTGCATATTTTCTTCATCTAAAAGCCAGGTTCTACCACAGATGTTATTATGTAATGATGTCTTATTCACACTTATACAAGTTAATGTGTGGACCAAAGAAATCTGAAAAATTCCATCTTGAACACAGACCATGCTCAGGAGAGAAATAAACAGCAGTATTCCAGTGTCTAATCCTGCATTGCCAATAGGGTCTGGGCTTACAGAAATTTGAACCAACAGAGGTTAAAGAGAAATTCAACCTGAATTCAGGAACAAGAGAGAGAAACTAAGGCCAAGTCTGGCATACGAACTCCCAAGTGAGATTAGATTTTCCTGAAGGATGTTTGTAAAATAGTTATTAGCAGATGTAAGTACGATTCTTTCCTGGAGAAAATATATGAAATGCAAACCTTCAGGAAAACTGTAGATGATATTTTATACAATACGAGTTTAAAACCAAAATCACCCAATGTACAAGGAAAGTATTGACAAATATATAAAGAATGCCCAAGCACTCAACCTCCCATTCCCTCAGATATCAAGAATGACAGCTATAGATTTTCAAATAACATAGGCACCATATATTATTTAAGCAAGCAACTACAAGCTGAGAATCTAGTTCAATGATAATACACTCACATAACATGAACAACGTCTTAGGTTCAATCTCTGGCATAATCAGTAAGTAAATAATTCATTTTAAATTTGTTTTGTATTGATTGTGGCTACTTCCCCAAAATTCCTTTGCTGAAGGTCATAGCACTAATATTATAGAGCATGACCTTATTTAAAGTTGTTTCATATGCATTTAGTTATAGTAAAATAATAGAGAAGTAGTATGTATCTGTCATGATAAATCTTACATGTCAACCTGACTGAATTTCAAATGATCCAATATGGATTAGGCATTATTCTGAACATGCCTAAGAGGATGTTTCTAGATAAGGTTGACATTTGAATAAGTAAACTGGACAAAGTAGATTGATTTCAAATTATAGCACCAAAGAATGTGGTTAAAAGAGAAACAAAGAGGGAAATTGGTCAAGGGAACAGATTAAACACAGAAAAGGGAAATGTTGTAAGGGGAATATGAGAGCCGAGAACATTGGTACACAGCAGTAATTCCAAAATTCCAGAGACTAAAGAAGGAGGTTAGTTAGTTGGTTCAAAATAAAATAAGGAGAAAAATCTCGATCAAGTGAATATTGGCACTTAATATAAGTATGTCTTTATTCAGCAACAAGTGTATAGCAGATAATATTGAAATAAAATCACAACCATAGAAATCACAATATTGCTAAGTTTGTAGTTTTAAAAATTAGTTGAAACTAAAATTTTCAAGAAATAGTGTAAGTCCCAATGGATCTAATGAACTTTTCTCTTGTTGAAAATAAGTAGATTTGTCGTGAAGCATCAAGTCTCAAGTAAATTGAGAAAAATAAACATTTAATGCACAAAATATCATTACCTAAAATTCAATACAATGAAGAAAATGTGTTAATGAAATTTAAAAAAGGGCAAAAATGAGCAATTCAGTAAGAGGAAGCAAAAGTATGGGGTTATATAGAGCTCTAGAAAAGCCTAAAAAAAGTAATACCCCTGAAAATTTTAGACAATAAGTCAATATGTTCTAAGTTATATAAATTGATAAAACTTCTTATTTTAAAGATCTTAAAAGAGTATTTAAAAATAACTAAAAGTCATGGCTGGAGAGATGACTCACTGGTTAAGAGCACTGACTGCTCTTCCAGAGGTCCTGAGTTCAGGTTCCAGATAACACATGGTGGCTCACAACCATCTATAATGGGATCTGATACCCTATTATGGTGTGTCTGAAGATACCCACAGTGTATTCATATGCATAAAATAAATCTTTTTAAAAGAATAACTAAAAGTCTTTACACTTTTTATAAAAGCTATAACATAGGCATATATACCATGCCTGACCTTAAGCTGTACTACAGAGCAATTGTGATAAAAACTGCATGGTACTGGTACAGCGACAGACATGTAGATCAATGGAATAGAATTGAAGATCCAGAAATGAATCCACACACCTATGGTCACTTGATTTTTGACAAGGGGGCTAAAACAATCCAGTGGAAAAATGACAGCAGTTTCAAAAAATGGTGCTGGCACAACTGGCGGCTATCATGTAGAAGAATGAGAATTGATCCATTCTTATCTCCTTGTACAAAGCTCAAGTCTAAGTGTATCAAAGACTTCCTCATAAAACCAGAGACACTGAAATTGATAGAGGAGAAAGTGGGGAAAAACCTCGAAGATATGGGCACAGGGAAAAAAATTTCTCAACAGAACACCAATGGCTTGTGCTGTAAAATCAAGAATTGACAAATGGGACCTCATAAAATTGCAAAGCTTCTGTAAGGCAAAAGACGCTGTCAACAAGACAAAAAGGCCACCAACAGATTGGGAAAGGATTTTTACCAATCCTAAATCTGATAGAGGACTAATATCCAATATATACAAAGAGCTCAAGAAGCTGGACTCCAGAAACTCAAAAAACCCGATTAAAAAATGGGGTACAGAGCTAAATAAAGAATTCTCAACTGAGGAATATCAAATGGCTGAGAAACACCTGAAAAAATGTTCAACATCCTTAGCCATCAGGGAAATGCAAATCAAAACAACCCTGAGATTCCATCTCACACCAGTCAGAACGACTAAGATTAAAATTCAGGTGACAGCAGATGCTGGCGAGGNTGTGGAGAAAGAGGAACACTCCTACATTGCTGGTGGGATTGCAAGCTAGTACAACCACTCTGGAAATCAGTCTGGTGGTTCCTCAGAAAATTGGACATAGTACTACCGGAGGACCCAACAATACCTCTTCTGGGATTATACCCAGAAGATCTTCCAACTGGTGATAAGGAAACATGCTCCACTATGTTCAGAGCAGCTTTATTTATAATAGCCAGAAGCTGGAAAGAACCCAGATGTCCCTCAATAGAGGAATGGATACAGAAACTGTGGTACATTTACACAATGGAGTACTACTCAGCTATTAAAAACAATGAATTTATGAAATTCTTGGGCAAATGGTTGTATCTGGAGGATATCATCCTTAGTGAGGTAACCCAATCACAAAAGAAGTCACTAGATATGCACTCACTGATAAGCGGATATTAGCCCAGAAACTTAGAATACCCAAGATACATTATGCAAAACACAAGAAAACCAAGAAGGATGACCATCGTGTGGATACTTCATTCCTCCTTAGAATAAGGAACAAAATACTCATGAAAGGATACAGGTACAGAGACAAAATTTAGAGTTAAGATGAAAGGATTGACTATCCAGAGACTACCCCATCCGGGAATCCAGCCCATCATCAGCCACCAAACCTAGATACTAATGCACATGCCAGCAAGATTCTGCTGAAGGGACGCTGATATAGTGGCCTCTTGTGAGGCTATGCCAGAGCCTGGCAAACACCAAAGTGGATGTTCACAGCCAGCTATTGGATGGAACACAGGGTCCCCGATGAGGATCTAGAGAAAGTACCCAAGGAGCTGAAGGGGGCTGCAACCCTGTAGGTGGAACAACAATATGAACTAACCAGTACCCCTGAGCTCATGTCTCTAGCTGCATATGTATGCTTGTGGACGTTGTACATCGTGGTGCGCACTAGGCTCCGCACCACGATGTACAACGTCCACAAGCAGAAAGTACCCAAGGAGCTGAAGGGGGCTGCAACCCTGTAGGTGGAACAACAATATGAACTAACCAGTACCCCTGAGCTCATGTCTCTAGCTGCATATGTAGCAGAAGATGGTCTCATTGGCCATCACTGGGAATAGAGGCCCCTTGGTCTTGCAAACTTTATATGACCCAGTACAAGGGAAGGCCTGGGCCAAGTACTGGGAGTGGGTGGGTAGGGGAGCAGGGGTAAGGGGGGTATAGGGAACTTTCGGGATAGCATTTGAAATGTAAATAAAGAAAATAATAATAATAAAAAAAGGGAAAAAAAAGAAAATATCAGCCAAGACGTAAGTAAATAATAACTGAGATATAGTTGTCTTATATAGATGTTAGATGAGATAGACTTTATCATGTAAAGACTTTCTTTATATGAATATATAACTTTAAATGAAGCTCCATTCTATAATTTTCTAGCAAAGCATTCTCAAAATATATAATATCTAAAGTAGAAATTGATAAAATTTAGAATCTTCACCATGCTAGAGACTTACAATATATACTAAATTATTAGGTAAAACAAAAAAAATGATTAGAGATTATTACAACTTAACATACATCAATGTTTTATGACCACAAACCATCTCCTATTTATTATTTTGAAGTGCACATGGAATTAAAGAAACAAAACCAGAGGTTACCACATTCTGTATCATAAAAAAGGATTCAACAGATTTCATTAACTACTACCCAACAAAAAGAATGGACGACAGCATGACCTTGTAGACATGACATAGTGGCAGAGATTGCATGAAGAATCCATAATAACCTTGTCTGTTAGTGTCATTCACTTCAAGAGCATTCTCACATAGATTCTGGACTTGGCTTATGGCATCTTGACATTGAAGACAATTGGCTTATGGCATCTTGACATTGAAGACAATTGGCTTATGGCATCTTGACATTGAAGACAATTGAAAGAGTGAATGTTGGTGCCTATTTCTTCTCTTTTCAATCAGGATCACTGCAGAAGGGCAAGCCTTGGGCAGTTCACTGGAGATCTATAGAAGTTGACCACAAAACCAAGACCATGTGAAAGGAGTTACTATGTAACCTATGACCTGCCATATGATTCTTCCCAGGAAAGTCTAAGACAGTGTATATGCAATGCCTACAAAGCACAGACATATGGACAGGACCAGATAACTCAGGTCCCATAGACATATGAGGTATCCTACATTGCTCTTCATTTAAGCCTTTCCTTTAATTGGCTCTTATGTCTTTGGTATTAGAGACTATGTGAGAATATTACATTCCTGAGCATCATTTAAAAAAAAAAATAAACAAAAGTCGAGATGTCTTAAAACATTGCCTTCTTCATCCAACAAGTCAAGGAAATTTGTACATTACAAATGGACTCTTGGTGCTGGTGAGATGGCTCAGCAGGTAAGAGCATCCGACTGCTCTTCCAAAGGTGCAGAGTTCAAATCCCAGCAACCACATGGTGGCTCACAACCATCCTTAACNAGATCTGACTCCCTCTTCTGGAGTGTCTGAAGACAGCTACAGTGTACTTACATATAATAAATAAATCTTAACAAACAAACAAACAAACAAACAAAAAACCAAATTGACTCTTGACTATAAGGAAGTGATGTTGAATCCCATGCTATTGTATTTTGCATCCAAAACACACCCATTGAAACAAATATGTGGTCTACACTAAAGAAACTAAATAATCAGCAAAGAAAAATATATAAGCATACATGAACCCTTTTGGCTAGTAAGACTTCTGCCTCACCTTGTATCATGCCCCTAGTTGATGATTCTTCTCGTAGAGTTCAAAGATTACTCCATAAGGGGGTTGATGACAGCAGTCATATCTTTGGAAGTGTAGGAAGATTATACACTTGCCTGTATGAAGCTTGAGTAATTTATTTAATAGGTGCACCTGCTCTTGGCAGCTGTGAAACATTTGGAAAGGTGACTTGAGTCTCATCACAACTGCTCAGTGTCCCCTAGAATGGCCCACAGGGAAGAAGAAAGTCAGATGCAGAAGGAGAGAATCTTGTTCCTTGGAAATTAGTTGCTATGGAAACCTTGTGGCTAGCATATTGGAAGAACCGTACATCCCAAGTTCAAAGGATAAGCTTCTACAATAGGTGTTAGTTGAAAGGAGGGTTGTGAAAGTGACCCCTGACTCTCAAATTCTATGTAATAAAAATTAATCACAGAGATTTGGCACTATGAGTGGCATTCACAGGAAGCTGGTTCATTAGGGTTTTCTTTTGAATAGAGAACCCTGAAATCCACAGAAAACAAGATACAGTTTTATATATTTGTGACAAGATGTAACTGTTGCGTTCAGAGTAAATCATTAGGTATTATGGAATGCTCATTCTGTGCTAGATTTTGGACTGAGAATTGTGCTTCTTCCAACATGGACAGGAAAGAGCCCCTCACCTTACAGAGACAAGTGGGTTCATTCTTACATAAACCAAGAATGTGTGTGTGTGTGTGTGTGTGTGTGTGTATACGTGTGTGTACATACATATGTAAGCTCATGCAGAGAGCAGAGCTCAGTGTTTGATACCTTCCTATATTGGTATCTACCTTATTTTTGAGACAGGATATCACTTTACCTGGAGCTCATAGATTAGGTTATCCAAGGAGACTCAAGGATCCCCCAGTCTTCCTACCCCACAAAGGCACTGTAGGGTGAGAGATATTTGCTGTCAAACCAGCTTCTTTTGTAGGTGCCGAGATCTCAAAATCAGGTCCTTCCACTTGTTCAGAAAGCGCCTTACCAAGTAAGCCATTTCTTCAGTCACTCAAGCACTTTTTTTTTTTAAAGATTT
>NC_034606.1:36409589-36428886 GCF_900095145.1 Mus pahari
AGCCATCTCACCAGCCCACTTTTATTTATTTATTTATTTATTTTTTAAGTAAGGTAAATAGACTGTATCCATGGCACCATCTATGGCATTGCTATGATCTCCAGAATTTACTTTGAGTACAATAATGATATAGGAAGGTGAAAACAGAGGCTACATAGTTCATGAGGAGAAGAGCATGTCACCAAACGTTGTGAATTACTAAGCTCTTTTACTTGCAAATTCACATGAAGGCAACAATCATCAAAATCCCAGAGAAGGGCTCCATTCTGCCTTGTGTGTTAAGCAGGTACTTCTTCGTGGCTATTACCATTAATTTCAGTAATGTTCTGGCAGGAAAAGTATTATACTCTCCATTTAGGGAATGAGGGAAGCAGAACCCAGAGATGAAGAGACCATTCCACATCTTGCAATGAACCAAGGAAAGAGCTGAGCTTTGGCATTGCCAGATGAAGTCTAGATTCTCTGAGAGTAGCCACTCATTTCAGTTGAAGTCTCTGAGGTTTAGCTTAGCATCCAGGAGGCCTGGGTATCAGTAAGTGGTCTCGTGTTTACTCCACAGAGGAAGAAAAAAAAAAAAAAAACCACACAAGACTGGGTAAAAGAAACTTTGAATTCTGGTCACAAAAACCCTCAGTAGATCCCCCGAGGATCTCTAAGGTTGAGATCCACCTTCAAAATAGCTATGAGCAGAGGAAACTAGGCCAGGACTTACTCTGTTGCACTGATCAATCGATCGCTTGACACAAACTGCCTCTATGGTGGTCCTTTCAGCTAAGGGCCATCCATGGCCAGGAAGGATTATGATGGATGCTGTGAAGAATTGGCACACTACACAACAGTTCCTACACAGTAATCCCATTATATTTTCAACTCTGAGAGAAGATTCTGCACAGCTTTGCAGATGAGAAAAGTACTACTAAAACTGATTCACTATAATTTAGCTAGTAGATATCTATGAATGTAAGGGGTAAAAACCTTACTGAAGTCCCAAACTTGGCCTTCCTCGAGCTAATTTTGATATCGGTTCATACTGATTCACAGGACCCTCACAGTAAATGAGAATAGCTTTATGCTGCCAAACTGCCATGGGATGCTATATCTGCCCTTGCCACTGGGGCTATCCTTAGGTCTGCTTTTCTGTGTGCATCCAGACCATCCACTCTATTGTGCAGCCGCTTTGGGGTTGGTCTCCTTAGCAGTAGCCACAGCACACTCCTAGGAGGGATATGCTGTGACTCAAAACCTACTTTGTGTTTAGACAACATGATGGAAGGTAGAAGTGTGCACCATATCTTTGTCATTCTCAAACAAAGCTTGTGTATCACTAAGGCCTTCCTCTACCAAAATAATAATAATAATAATAATAATAATAATAATAAATAATAATAATAAACAATTTTTAGCAAAAAGGGAGTGGACTGTTCCTTGTATGTCCTCTGTCCTGAAACTGTAGCTATAAAAACTCTGTAGTGTTCGTGTGAAAGCCACAACCCTAAATCGACTCCCTTTCCAACTAGGGGCCTGACTTTGATCCTGCAGCTTTCCTTTTTAAATCAGGTTTCCAACCGCTTCAAGAGCCACCTATCTCCCTTACAGCAAAATCTAAGTCTTCTCATTCTTCTGCAGTTTGGTTTGTTGCATAAGAAAGTGCCTGTGTGTGTTCCAAGGAGACCTTATGACAACTAAACATCCCCACTTCCCATTATTGGCAAATCAGCCTCAGCCTTTCAAAATTTTGGATTCGTTTTTCCTTGAGGCTATGCACATTTCATCACTTAATCCCACACCCCCCAAAACATGCCCCAAGACACGTGCTCAGTATTTTCTGCTGAGTTCACTAAAGGCTGAAGATATAAAGATCTGAGTCTCTACCACCAACCAAAGAGTACACATGGTGGGACTCATGGCTCCAGCTGCCTATGTAGCAGAGAATGGTCTAGTCGGTCAACAATGGGAGGAGAGGCTCTTGGTCCTGTGAAGGCTCTATACCCCAGTATAGGGGAATGCCAGGGCCAGGAAGCAGGAGTGAGTGGTTTGGTCAGCATGGGGAGGTGGGAGGGGGTAGGGGGTTTTCAGAGGGGAAACCAGGAAAGGGGACAACATTTGAATGCAAACAAAGAAAATACCTAATTTTTAAAAAGAATGGAAAATAAGCCAATGAAATAAATTTTCCGTTATAATAGATCATTTTGAGTACATCCATAAAAAAAAAAAAAAAAGATCTGAGTCTCTGAACAAGCATCATCCTTGCTTCCTCCAGCAGGAAGATCTGCATCTCCTGCCTCAGATGATGACTTGCTGCCAAACTCCCACATTTAATCTGCTTTCCTAGGACCATATCTGCACATTCTAAGACTAGCTGGAAGTGCATGGAGAGATGCTCTGTGGATTTCTCCTCAGAGCACCCATTGGAATGGAAGGAAGCAGAACTGGACTTTGATGTCATGGGTAAGCGACCATGGGATCACAGTGGAGCCTGAAGTTAGTGTGGGGGTCTATGGTTCAGGACATAACAGAGATACTTTGTACATATACCACACCTACTCTTGGTAGGGGTTGTAGAACCACAGCATCTGTCCTTGGTCTGCATTGTTTACCCAATTCATCTCTTCTTGGTATGGGTTGTACATTCAAAATAATATGTTGCCTCTGGGAGAAGAATCTAGCACTGGGATAGGCAACTCCTTTATTTATTTATTTATTTATTTATTTATTTATTTATTTATTTATTTATTTAGTCTATATTTGGTGGGTTTTTGTTGTTTGTTATTTTTGTTTTTTGTTTTTTTTCAAATTTTTATTAGATATTTTCTTCATTTACATTTCAAATGTTATCCCAAATGTCCCCTATACCCTCCCTCCCCGCCCTGTTCTCCTACCCACCCACTCACACTTCTTGGCCCTGGTGTTCCCCTGTATTGGGGCATATAAAGTTTGCAAGACCAAGGGGCCTCTCTTCCCAATGATGGCTGAGTACGCCATCTTCTGCTACATATGCAGCTAGAGACACGAGCTCTCCTTTATACAAAGGGTGATTTCTGCAAAATACTGAACCATGTGCTGCCAATAGGTAATTCTGCCTACAGGATAAAAACAACCCTCTCTTTACTTTGCCACTTCAAGAGGTCACCATGGAACCTCAATCTGAAAAATGAATAGACGTCCAAGTGAGGGATTTAGAGGGCGAAGTAGACAATAAAGTGTCCCTAGTAGGGAAAAGGCTAGCCATCCATACTGAGGATTCCTTTAGGGGAGTTATCTCCAATAACATAACCTGACTTCTGTCAAACCAAACCCCTTTGATAAAACACATTTTCTTTTCATATGGATCTGATGGATTGAAAGACTGAGAGAAATCCCAGACAGTCTTGCCAGTGGCCAGCAAAGACATGCTTACTAACATCAGAAACCTGTAAAGAGATTCTGCAAATCATAACCTACTATGTTCTACCTGATTTTGTTGCCTTTGAAACAAAGTAGGAAAATACTATGCTGAATGTCCAGATAATCTAGAAGAAAACTCAGTATTGTTTGCTCAGTAAAGATCCCTTTTCTACCAAGCACACATTGTTATTGTGTTACTAAATAACTGGTTACCAAATGTTTCAATTAATCAAAATTCCTCTATCTGCCAGAGTGTAAGACAGTGTAAAACAGTGCCAAGCACAGAGTCTATGTTGTTCATGGCAGGATAGGCAGAGACAGAGTGATGGGGCCAACATTGTGTCATGTAAACTATGCAGGGTCTTGCTGGTACTCTTTGGAATTTTCAGCTCAGATAACTAGAACTGTAAATATCCAGTTCTCTCAGCACTGAAACTGTTAACCCTGGCTATCTGGCCGTGGAAACTTAAACATCCTCTGCTCTTGAATAAACAGTAAAGTGAAGAAATGGGTGCCCCCTCCCCCCACTCCCATGCTGGACAGTGCTTTAACTATTCAGGCAACATAATGTTGGCAAGAAACGAGTATGATTCAGAGTTCCTACCACAACTGACTAAGCCAGGGGGACCTCAACAGCTAAAGGAACTCAGCTCAGGACTTTATTTCATTCACTGGTTTAATACTCAGATTGACACTTCAGATTGCCTGCTACTTTTCAATCAAGCAAACTGAGAGGGAAAATTGATGCCAAATAAAATTCCCAAGCTCCCATTACTGAGTTATATGTAAATCTTAAATTCTGTTGAAACCATTGTCAAATAGATGTCATAGTTGTCTATTTACATATTTGTTTCCTCCTGATAGATTTTGAGACTTCAATGTCTTTTTTGCAACCATGTTTCCTGGGGCCTGGAGTAAACAGTACCAATTAAGCTTACACACAAACAGGCCAGAAAGTGAACAAGCACAGAATCAATGTAACTTCTCCCGTAGCATCTTCTGTTTACAAGCCAGCTGAGGGGGAATATCTTCTATTCCTCTTTAGTATAAGTCACTGCTTCTCAACCTTCCTAATGCTGCAACCCTTTATTGCAGTTCCTCATGTGGTGGTGACCACCAACCATTGTTTTCATTGCTACTCTATAACTGTATTTTTGCTAATGTTAGAAATCATAAGTATCTGTGTTTTCTAATAGGTTGAGAACGACTGCTCTAAGGGATTGGCTTCAAGTTTTCCCATTAAAACTGTTTCTCTAAGCTCTATGCAGTTGAAAAACAGTCCTATTCCTTGATCAAGATTCTCTTGGCAGTCATGTTATCAAAAGCTGCTCTGAGGATCAGCTATAAGGTGGAGAGAGCCCAAGTCCGTATGGAGGGAGACCAGAGTAACACCAGAGGTCTTGGCAACGACACTGGTGAAGATTGGAGGAACATCATTAGATTTCAAGGGCCCTTGAGGAAGCCCCATGGACCATCAGTGGTATCGCTTTAGAAGTCAGCTGGTACAAGCTGGATCCTGCACATACACCCACCTGCACAGGTTTTCCTGGCATTAACACATCTGTAGACTTGCCTACATGTCTTCTATACCTTGTTTCAGGGTAGAGTTTAGTGTGTCTGTCCCACACTACTTGCCATTGTCATGCCGGGGGGAGAAATCATCACATTGTGTGACATCAGAGAATCAGGAAGGCCCTCACTTACATCTGTGACTGCTCTGCTGATTATAAATGTGGAAACTATGATTATAGGTGATCAGAGTCATTTTCCTCCACTGGTATCTGACCGTGTTTCCTCTTCTGCTGACATTTCTATTTCTATCAGACATCTCTGACTCATACATAATTGCTCAGACATATTGCCTCTTATGCTAGGATATAAGCACCACCGGGACAGGTTCTTGGTCTGTCTTGGTCGCCCCTATATTACCAGGACCTACCCTGAACACATAGGGAGCATTGTAAGCCATGCTTCCTATCTGAAGGTAAGGATGAGCACTCATCTTGATGGAGCAAGGGTGAGGAGAGTTCCAGCTCTCTGGTCTCATGATGCTGTTAATCTTTTTTTTTAAAAAAAAAAAAAAAAAAGATTTATTTATTATATGTAAGTACACTGTAGATGCCTTCAGACACTCCAGAAGAGGGAGTCAGATCTCGTTACAGATGATTGTGAGCCACCATGTGGTTGCTGGGATTTGAACTCAGGAACTTTGGAAGAGGAGTCCGGTGCTCTTACCCACTGAACCATCTCACCAGCCTGCTGTTAATCTTCTTAAGTAACTATCATCACCCTGTCTGATGGGAGCAAGTGCAGATACAATGGCTGAGGTGCGAAGAACCAGGGTATTCCTAAGCTTCGGCGGCTCGGAGGTGGTGCAGTTACTACATGATGGGGTCCAGGTGAGTCTCGCTTCTGAAGTTTGAAGTTTAACTCACACTGTTTCCCCCACTAGGCTAGCGGAAAGGACCCTGTCGAGTGTGTTTCTAGAAACAGAGAACACAAGAGAAGAGGAAAGTGAGTGATAAAGGAATAGATGAACAAAGAATCTGGACAAGCTCTTTAGAAAACAGACTGTGATGGGTTGAAAACAAAGAATCATGGAGTTTTCAGACCGGGTAAGACAAGCAATTCTTCCAGCCTGAGGTCCAGACATCAGACTGCAAGAGAAAAACAGAAAAGGAGAATGAAGTCTTCAGCGCTTTGTATGCTTACTCACAACCCAAGCTCAGGAATACGGCCCTCTACTGCCCCCCTGTGGCTCTGCCTGCTAGCAATTGTCCAAAAGCTGATTTCTACACCCTCCATGCCACGTTTTGGCAATAAGCAGAGTTTAAGAAAGGGTGGGAAGAATATTGATTTTTCTTGAAAAAAATATCAAGAAACCTCTCTGTATAAGAATCTGATTCAAATAAGCCTGTGCAGCAGGCATAAATATGCATAAAGATATATGCAACAAGGCTACTTTCTCCAATTGATCAGATAAGCAAAACCTCTAATGCTATTTACAGACCTCAAATCTTCCTGGGCCAAGAAGTTTATGAATGTAAAGCAAACTGAGTGCTCACTGTTTGACCTCAGCATAATAAACACTTGGGGATGTTGCATCGTTATACTGATAGGTGGATAGATCTCTCTCTATACAAAAGTGTCATCTGTAAATTGGATTGGGTTAGATAGTCTTAAACAGACCCTTACTTTTGCTCAGTAAATGCCATTTGTGTCCAGAAAAATAAAACTCTGTTTTTAATGTGTCAGATGGTTGCAAACCACCTTTCTGCTGTACATACATTTTTGTTTCTATTCTATCATTTTTTTTAATTAAATGTAACATTTACTGTGTATCTAAAGCATTCCTCAGAGTGCACAGCATTTGAGTCTTCATTAAAGAATATACAACAAGTGAAGGAGTCCTCACTATTGAGTATAAATATTGTAGCATTGTATGTTGGAGAACAATCTCAAGATTTTTTTTTTTTTTTGAGAGAGAATTAGAATTTTTTTGGCTTTTTCTTCATTTATTTATTTATTTATTCACTTTATATCCAGAACAGTGCTCCCCTCCCATTGTTCCCCTCACACAGCGCCTCCATCCATATCCCCTCCCCTTTTCCTCTGAGAGAGTAGAGGCCTCTCTTGGTATTCCCCACTCTGGGACATCAAGTCTCTCTAGGGCTAGGCAGATCATCTCCTACTGAAGACATACCAGGCAGTCCAGTTAGGGGAAAAGATTCTACAGACAAGCAACAGCTTTAGGGTCAACCCTCACTCCAGTTGTTGGGGGACCCACATTAAGACTGACCTGCATGTCTGCTACATATGTATACCGAAGTCTAGGTCTAACCTCTTTGGTTGGTGGTTCACTCTCTGAGAGTCCCCAAAGGTCCAGGCTAGTTGACTCTGTTGGTCTTCCAGTGGAGTTCCTATCCCCTTAGGGGCCCTCCATCCTTCCCCCCAACTCTTCCATAAGAGGCCCTACATCCCTTCCAATGTTTGGCTGTGGATCTCTCCATCTGTTTCAGTCAGATGCTGGGTTGAGGCTTTCAAAAAACAGTTATGCTAGACTGCAAGTATAACATGTCATTTATAATGTTAGGGATTGATGCTTGCCCATGGGATAGGTCTAAAGTTGGGCTGGTTATTGCTTGGCCTTTCCCTCAGTCTCTAGCCCATCCCCTGTCCCTGTATTTCTTTTAGGCAGGACTATATAAACATTGTCTCAAAACAGCAAGAAACTGCATAATGAACAGGTAGGGGTGTTTCAGCATGTGAAGGTACTTATCACCAAGCTAGAGACCTGAGTTTGATTTCCAGGATCCACTTGAAAGGAGAAAAGTCATTCAAAACTTGTCTTTTAGCCTCCATAGAAGTGCAGTGGCACACATGTGCACACATGCATACCCTAGTGCATAAATGCACAGAAAATGCACAACATGGTAAACATAGAGGACTGACACTACTTTTTAATGATGATTTTGTTATTTCGTAGAAATGATCACACTGGAAAAAATGGAAGTTAAATTTGCTCTTTGAGCAGATGCTGTTACCAGGTTGTGGAGGTGGGCTAGGGCAAAGATTAGTGCTCAGAGAAAGGTACTGGAGCTGTTGCTTGGTTCAAGTGGTCTAGCCATGGCAAAGGTGTGCATTGAGTCAATGTTGCCAGGTAGTAAAGGTAAGTCCCAGTGCCTAAAGGATGTTAGAAGTAGCAAAAGAATCAGTAAATGTCAGGCTAATCTTTGGGGAGGGGCTGTATCTGGGTGTGGCCTTTGTTAATCCTCTCACTAGCATCATCTGCACTTAGGAGTTGTGCAGAGAAGAGGGTGGATGTGAGAAAGACTGATAGCGCCACTACATCCAGAAGACTAAGCACAATTTTTAGTCTGCCCCTTGTTTAGGTTTTCATTACACAACACCCTATTTCCCTTTAAGTACCAATTTATGTTCTGATTCTCTAGTGTCCTATAACAAAATATCTCAAATTCAGTGGCTTAAAAATCACAATAGTTTTTTATTTTCTCTCTCATAATCAGGCAGGTTTTCTGGGCTCTGGTTGGCTTGTTTTGCCTGGGGTTTTTCATAGCGTGATACTCGAGTACGAACAGAAAGTTCTGGAGGTGGTAAGGCTCATGGGACTGGACCTTAAATACCATTGACTACGTGTTGACAGTTGGAATTGGCTGTCATCTTGCAGCTAAGCCCGGGCTGTTGAGTGTCACACTGAGACATGCTTGAGTATCTCACCCTGTGGAGTCCAGATTTGTAGCCAGAACTTTCCAGGAACAAATGTTCCAAGAGATCAAGATGTACTGCCAAGCTAATTAAGGCCCATGCCCACAGACTTTCGAACGTAAATTCTGATGCTTGCCGCCACTAGTAAGAAAAACACAAGATCCACTGATGGGTTGTCATAAAATTATAGCACAAAAAGCTTTCAGAATGTGGTGCATTGCGACCAGGTTGGTAAAATAAGTTATAGGCATGCTGTTCTGTAACTTGGCAGATTACAAAAAAAAAAAAAAAAAAGTCCCCCCCCCCTTGCAATTATTCTGGAGCATTACTGAAATGTTACATGGGACTCTATTTTTACTTTAGTTAGCATTTGTTAATATTATAAACTCTGGTTCCATTATGACTTATCACACAGGTATATAATACACTTCAAGCTCCTGCTACACTATTCTGCTCATACTCTACTGTCCCCTCCTCTGTCTTTTGTTCTCCCTTTTCTTCCATACATCATCTCTGTTGTTTCCTTTTTCACTTCTTTTCCTTTAATTATTTTGTTATGTGTATACATATTATAAATATATACATGCAGTATGTTGACTTCCTTTCATTTTTCTCCTGTGTATTTGACTGTAGGGCTGACAACTTGGTGTTGGATAAGTACTCAGAAGGCTCATCCCTAGGGAAGACTGCCAATTACATTATTGAATCATTTCCAACAGCTAATAGCCTATATAAGTATTTCTACTTCAAATAAAGAACACTCAATTTGATATGGACCTTCGCCTAGTGACCCCTGTCCATTTTTCTTTATGTTAAAAAATTTGTTTGCCAGGAAAAAGGCTGGCATTAAAAGAAGGTGTTATATGACCATAATATATATGCAGAGGATCTAGCTCAAACCCATATATATTCCGTGCTTTTCAGTGCAGACTCTTTGACCCCTATGTGCCCTGCTTAGTTGATTCTCTGGATCCTGTTCTTGTGATATCCTCTACCCTGTGGTTCCTACAAACCTTCCTCCTCCTCTTCTGCAGGATTCACCTGGCTCTACCTAGTGTTTGGCTGTGGTTCTCTGCATCTGCTCCCATCAGTTTCACTGTGTTTTTGTTGTTTTTATTGTTGTTGGTGGGGGGGGGATTTTTCTTTTGTTTTGTTTTGTTAATTGTTTTTGGTGTTTGGTTTGGTTTGGTTTGGTTTGGTTTTATTGCCAATCAGTTTTGGTTTTATCCTGGGTCTCTCTGCTATCCTGCTTCTGGTTCCTGGTCCTCTGGGCATTGTCAGATATGTGCTCCATCTCGTGGCTTTGACCTGAAGCTGGACCTGCTATTGGTTGGCCACTACCCCAAGTTCTATTTCATCTTTACCCCAGGACATTTTGCATACAGGACAGATTATAGGTGGAAGGTTTTGTGCCTGGAGAGATAGCCCAGTCCCATCGGACATCAGTAGCCTTGCCTGGTTCTGTAACCCCCATTACCAAGAGAGTTCTCTAAGTTCACTCTTGTAGATTCCAGGGGTTTATATTGCAATAGGTTTCTACATTGCACCCCAAAATAATGATTAGAGTATAAACTTATACAGCCACTATGGAAATCAATATGCCTGTTCCTCAGAAACTTGAGAATCAATCTATCCCAAGACCCAGATCTACCACTCTTGGGCATATACTCCAATGACACTCCATCCTACCACAACGATACTTGCTCAACTATGTTCATTGCAGTTTTGTTCATAATAGCCAGAAAACTAGAAAAACCTAGATGTCCCTCAATTGAATTTTTTTTAAAGTGGTAAATTTACACAATAAAGTATTACTCAGTCATTGAAAACAATAATATGATGGAATTTGCAGCAAATGAATGAACCTGGAAAAGATTATCCTTAGTGAGGTAAGCCAGACCCAGAAAGATAAATATGTAAACACTCACTGAACAGACATTAATTGTTAAGTAAATGGATAAACATGGTACAATTCACAGACCCAGACATGGTTACATAACAAGAAGGACTCAATTGGGGAATGCATGGATCTCTCTTGGAAAGGGAAACAGAATAGATTTTGTGGATGGACTGGAGACAGGTAGGGATGGGAACAGGAGTTATCTGGTGGGGTGGGAAGGATAGGGGGCAAGAATTTAGCAAGACTCAACTCAATATAATTCTTAGCCCTCTAAACTAACCCATCTGCAAATTCTCCTTACTTTTAAAAGATATCCTGAATGTAGGTACTTTTTGCCATTTTTTAAAACTGCTAATGTCGAAATCCACATTACTGCCAACATTGCTTATATAGCCTCTTTATCCCTTTGTTCAAATTCATTTCATATAATCTATATGCAAAAGATCAGCAAGATTCATCCTTGCAAGACTAGTCATCATTACACTTCCTTGCTCAAGCTCTCAAAGGCTTTCCAGCTCATGCAACCTAAAGTAAATCTCTTTGAAATGTTCTATAAGGCAAATAAACATCTTGTTACCAAGGAACTCATGGGATCCTCTCATAATTGTATAGTAACCTTCACTTGGGGCTTGGTTTCAGGCTGAAAGACGAATACCAAAACATAGTGAGGGGAAGCCCATGCTGTTAGGGTCATGCATTCCATTTGTTCTTCACATCGTGGCGGGCACTGGCAAAAAAATTACAATATGAACTGTACATAATTCCATAGGCTTCTCTTCACACTTCTATGAACTTCTCTCTCCATTTCTCTTTGGAGACTCCTTATTTAAAAGCAAACGAACCCTGAAGGCTCACTAAGCCATATTATTTTCATTTACAGTAATCCCCTTTTCTGACTGTTTAGCAACTGAGATAGATCATATTTATTGACAGGGTGAATGAACAAGTCAGGTTCTGCACTGGGAAGATTCTGGCAGCTTACATATCCTCCCCACGACTCTTGGACACGTTCAGGATTATCCTCACTTTATTGCTTCTCTCCAAGGGAGAGTAATGCAGAAGCTGTTAACTGGTAGAGCTCAGAGGGGAGCTTAAGCAGGTCTGAGCCAGCCTTAATACAGGAAATGTCTTATTAAACTCACTCCTTGTCCCTTTACAAAACAGGCAATAATACAAGGGTGATAAGGTTCTAATAATGGCGTTTATGAGGAGAGATCTATAAAACATAAAATGCTATATAAATTGCAGGATCCCTGGTAAAAAACACACCAAGCTTCACTTTTTTGAATGTGCCTGCTATTCATCAAAGTTTTGAAAGAGTCACAGGATCAAAACTGTAAGATGGACCTTGACTAGGATCATACCAAAGATGTCCCCTGCTGACATGCAGAGATGAAAAGTTAGTGTCAATTGAATGCCCCGAACCAGACTTCACACTCCAGAAATTCTGCCTTTCGTTACAACATGCATTTTTAGTCCAAATGTTTGTTTCATCAAGTTATTTAACTGACCTTAGCCTATCTTTCAGTTTACTAGCACAAACTCAACCCAACCAGGCTAACGTTAACCCAAATGATACATCAAGTCTTCTACTCTCTATAACCCCATCCAGACTTCACCATGCACTCTTCAAAGACCGTCACTCTGATAAGTGTTGCTTTCTCAGCTAGGCCCCCACAGCACAATGCAGGGCTCCCTTGAGCAATCTTCATGTTCTGATTCAGCTCTGGATATCTTTGAAACTCTTCTATGTTTCAAATAAAAATATGATTATAGCATTTTCCTTTCCCTGTTCCTCCCTCCAGTCCTTCCCATGTTCACCCTCCTCCCCACTTTGTTCTCTCTCAAATTCTTGGCCTCTGGCCTCTTTTACTTTAAGCATTGCTACATATATATATATATATATATATATATATATATATATATATATTCACCTCTTATATGTATATGATTTCATGGCTGATAATTTGGTATTAGATGACCAGTCAGGGAAGAGAGGCGTTCCCTTGGGAACACTATTTCTCCTCTTAGTATTCCTGATTTGCCCGCGGTTCTTCCTCTAGGGTTAGATGCTTTGTGACATCTCCTCCCTTTATGTACTTTTATCTATTGGTGACATTTTTGTTTTCTACCTTTTATGTGTATGCTCCATGGTTTATTAAATGCATAGAAAGGGGGAAATAATGCCTGATAAACTCATTTAATTTTTTATAATTTATAAGGCTAAATGTATTTGTGCTAGCTCATTTGCACTTAAATGTGATTGATTTTTTTTTTTTTTTACCAGCAATAGTTGCAGCTCTGAGAAATACAACAGGAAAGAGTATATTCAGCAAACATGGAAGGACTCAGACAGGAAGTCATGAGGCAAAAATGAATATGCTATACTAGACAAGGCATTAGAACAGTGCTTGTACTATAGAAAGCTTTCTTGCACTGTTGGTAAATAAATGAATAAAATAAATATGTGAAGCCATGAAACCTCAAGCTCTGCATACTGGAGATTGAACAACCATTTATTTATGTCACAAACTAGGAAGCATTGCATTATTCCTGTGTTCACTGGACATGGTAGAATGAGCCCACACCTACACTAGATGGGATTTCAGAGGTTGGTGCTCAAATACATACTTCAGTGCTGGTGCCTGAGAAGATGTGGGATAAGTTATGTTTCCACTGGTCAAATGAGCCAATCCAAGATAGATTAGATTAGATTAAGTGTTGGTTTATTGGTAAACTGCTCTCATTGGACCCAAGGAAAGAGGCCATGGAAAGAGAGATGAGAGGAAAGAGGGAAGAGAAAGAAAGAGTGCACTTACAGAAAGAGAATGGGTATGGAGAGAGTGGGAGAGGGGGGCACAGGGAGACCAAAATGTCGAGATTATATAGGGAAGAACCTCAGGGTAATGGGCAGCCTAGCCCCCAGCTAGAAAGTTCAGAACTGGGGTCAGGGTGTGCCAGGTAGGGACTGAGGGATGCTGGGAGAACCTGGAGGTCAAGTACTTTGACATGTAAAATATTCATCTCATCTACTTGCCTGGGGTCTAAAATCAAGTAATGTGACTTCAGGGAGCCCAGGTGTGCAGGTGCGTTCTTTGTCTCACCTAATCAGGTATATAAAAAGCCTCAGGATAATATTAGGAGAGAGAGAGAGAGAGAGAGAGAGAGAGAGAGAGAGAGAGAGAGAGAGAGAGAGAGAGAGAGAGAGGTCAAAGGAACCACACAGCTATGAGCTTAGCAATGAATCACCTTGTGACTCCACTTTGATCTGGATTCAGTAGTAAAACAGGGGAAAGACACTAACCACATTAGAAGGGGTGGCAGTTGGGGCTGGAGAAATGGCTCAGTGGTTAAGAATACTTGTTGCTCTTTCAAAAAAAAAAAAAAAAAAAAAAGCCAGATTCAATACCTGGCACCCACATTGTGTTTCACAACTGTCCATAATTCTATTTGTAAGGGCATCATTGCCTGACCTCTAAAGGCACCAGGAATTGTACATTGTGCCCACACATACCTGCATGCACGCAAAACATGACTACACATAAATTAAATAAATATAAGAAGTTGATTTGTTTTGTAATAAATGAGAGTATGATAATTAATCTTGTTTGTCAATGGACTGGGATTTAGAATTAACTTTGAGACAAACCTACAGGCATGTGGGCAAGGAAGTTGATAAAGAGTTTCTCCTGAAGATGGAATGCTCACCCTGGGTTTGGTTGGCACCATTCCCCCAGGTTGGCTTTGATCTACACAAAAAGGAGAGAGAAAGTGAACACCAGCCTGCTCTTTCCATTTCCCAACCGGGTACCATGTGACCAGCTGCCTCACATTCCTGCTATTGTACTTCTCCTGCAATGACAAATTGTATTCTCAAACTGTGAGCAACAAAAAACGTTTCTCTTACTTTCTAACATTAAAGGTAGATATTTGCCACAGCAACAAAATACTCATCTAATCAAGAGAGGTCGAAGTTATTGCTAGAACAATGGATGCTTAAATCTCTCCTAATCAGGTATATAAAAAGCCTCAGGATAATATTAGGCTCCAGAGAGAAAGAGATAGGAGAGATTATAGGCATGTGATCAGCATTAGCCTTTTCTCCTTTGCCTTAAACCGTGTAAGATTTTCTTAATCTTATCAAGCCTTTTTAAAACAATAAATGCCACCATCTTTGCAGAACTATACTGATGATATTAAAGACACTAGGAAGTAAACAGTAGGAAATTAATAGTAGGTAGTTCTAGTAAAGAGTAGGTAATTAATAAATAGTAGAAAAATGAACAATGAAAGTATTACTGCATTATCATTGAAAAGACATGTATGATTAAGCTCAGGAAAGAATATCTTCATTGGAATCTGTAAACCTATATATCACTTAGGTATAAGTCACCCCAGCCACAGGTGACATCCTGCTTTGCTCATTGAAGGAACTCTGGGTGTTCTTTAAGCTACCTGTTACCACAACAAATAGAGCAAGTTAACCATCATGCCTGCATGCTTCTGTATGTCCATTGTTAAATCTTGGCAGACAATGTTTCAAGACTTCTAGAGTCTTGTTTTCCTGGGGTGTTGATGGATTTTAAAATGATGACTTCACTCATTTTGGGGAAATGTATACAATATACATTTTTATTTTCCTCCCTTGACTCCTAACAGATCCTCTTCTACCTCCCTATCCATCCAACTTCATGTTCCTCTGCCCCTTTTAACCCCTGCTTAAAAACATGTATTTAATTTGTATTGGCAGACTGCTTCTAAGCATAGTGTCGTCTCTGGAATGTGGACATATACCAAGTGTTACTCCATTGAATGAAACTAACTTTTCCTTACTCATCAGCAATCAAACGCCAGTAGCTCCTTAGCTAGGTATGGGACTCTGCTCCTCTCTTCTGTGTTGGAATTTTGTCTGCCTTGAGTTTGTGCAGATCTTGTATGTACTGTCTCAGATTCTATAAGTTCTTATGTGCATGTTGCACATGGAAAACACTGTTTCTTTGAATTCATTGATAACATCTGTATCTAACACTTTCAATTTCCCCATTCCACAATGATCCCCAAGTCTTAAGAGGACAGGGCATGATAGTAGGTTCCATGTATAGCTGAGAAATCTGAGGTCTCTTAATCTCTGAACACTGGCCAGTTGTTGGGCTATGTGTTGATCATCTTCTACTGTATATTGAAACTTCTCCGATGAGGCTTGAGAGATGAATGGGTATAATGGGTATAATGTTAAACTAGAAGTCAACTTAATACTATGTCCATTTGGGAAAATAGTAGTACTCAGTTCTCCCGTGGGCCTATAGTATGACTATTCGTAGTATATTGGCCCAATAATGGTGGGCAGTATGGGTTTTATCTCCTGAAACAGGCCTTAAATACAATCATAAAGTGGTTGCTTCCTCCTATGATATCCATACAACTATTGCCCTAGGAGGTAAATCTTGTCAGATATATTATGATTGTTGCTCACAGGACTAATTGCTGGATAAGCTGATGATCATTTTTTTTTTCCTGCTAACCAGTAGAAATGAAGCTCCTGGATGAGGACTAACTAGTTTTATGATGTACTAGTATGGTATCCTCAGCAACAATGTGTTACCGTCAAGTTATGGGTGATAATCAATATCACCAGCAATAGCCTCTAATATTTAGGAAGTCTATAAAATCCCACTGGCCAACAAGTCAAAAAGGGACAGCCCATTCCCAGCAGTTGGAAATTTACTCAATAGCATATGGGGTCTTGTTCAGATATTGACTATTATTTTAGAGTGATTCGATTTAAATCCTTTTTATATAAATAAATATTTTAGGAAGCTTCTGAAGTAGTACATTTCCATATGCCTTTTTCAAAAGGCCATTGGTGTTAGTTAATGATGGTCGTAGTGGAGGTGTCATAATTTCCTCCAAAGTAGATGACTCTTTTCAAATTCCACCACTGGAGAATCAGTAAAACCCAAAACTCAAGAGAAAAGGTCTAGAAATTCAGACAGCTATAAATTATCACCGAATTTGGCACCGAACACAGCAGTGTTTCTGCATAATTCTTTTATGCCTGTCATAAGTTTTTGGCATACAATTCTATGCTGCAAAGCACGTCATAAACACAATAATTTATGGTGTGTTTCTACCCACTAATGCACAGTGTGCACTAAATTTGGGAACAAGCACAATTAGAGCTAGGATCAGTTGTGACATTATTTTTCAAAATGTTTCTATTTAATTTATTTTTTTTCCCGTAGACTGACATTAATAGCTTTTCATTGAGATGAGAAATCATAATAATTACTTAGGAGAAGATGACAAAGATAAGTGTTATTCATGTAAGGATGCAGAATTAATCAAGAGATTGATTGATGGTTGTCTACCTGCAAAAGACACTGAACATTCTGCTATGCTAGGCTTATGGCTGTTAGCATCACCTGAAGAACAAGCAGGAAGTGATCACTATGGGTCCCTATTCGATTTTTTTTTTTCATCCTCACAGTACTCACCACGTTTCAATCTGGGGGATTTACCTCTGCATTGTGAAAAGTGCCGGAGCTTCAGATTTGTAACTCTGTGGGGAATAATCTCCTTTGAATGACCAACTTCTTCATCAAAATGTCACCTGGATGGGAGTTTAATGTGTATTTTCTTGAAATTATAATGCCAAGTATTTCAGAATTCCTGTGAAATTTAATTGTTATAATCAAAGGCAAAAATAGCCTTAACAGCTAGAGAGATAGTACAATTGCTACTTGCCTTGTAGTCATGAGGAACTAAGTTTTAATCCCAAAACCCATGCTAAAAAAATGCTTGGTGTTATAAAGTTTACTTTTAATCTCAGAGTTGGAGAGGCAGAGAGAAGTCAACTCCTGTGGCTGCCAGGACAACTTCTTTGACAAGCTCTATGCTATTGAGAGACCTTGTCTCAGAAACAAAACAAAACAAAACAAACCATGCCTCCAGGTAGATAGCTCCTCAGGAAAGATGCCCTAAGACTGTCCTTTGTCCTCCATATGCACACACATACATTTTGTATATCCCTCCACACATATGGACACCCATATCCACGTAAACAAATGTAAACATTAATAATATAATGATAATAATATCTAGACTCATACTACACTGATTTGAATTAGTGTTTTCACTACTTGATATATTCATTAACGTAAAACAATGAGTCACAACTGCCTGAGCTGGTAAGGGAGCCATCTTTGCTCCTGTGCACACAGGCTCCGGTCATTGCCAGGGAGAGGGCAGATTGCAGAAGGGACACGGCTTCTGGGACAGACCCCATTTCTGGCTCCAGACATCCAGGCACCCTCCCTAACAAAGGAGAGGTGTCTGCCCTGGAGCGCTCTCACTGCCTAAGTTGGTAAGGGTGCCATCTTTGCTCCGCTTCGCCCAGGCTCCAGTCTGCACTGATGAGAGTGTGAACTACAGAAGCTACACAGCTTTGGGACAGACAGAAGCAATCTAGCTTCTGGGACAGACCCTGTTTCAGGCTCCAGACATCTGGGCGCCTTCCCTGCCAGAGGAAAGGTGGCCAACTGGGAGGGCTCTGTCTTCCAGAGCAGGTGAGAGAGATATATTGTGTCCAGGGACCCTCGGAGTCTAGCCTGTGCAGGTGAGTGTGCAAACTGCAGAGGCGACACATCTTCTGGGACAGGCCCTGTTTTGGGCCTACATCTTCAGCCAGGAGGCAGATCTGAACGCCAGGCCTCTGTGCACCTTCTCTGCAAGAAGAGAGCTTGCCTGCAGAGAGTTCTCTGACCACTGAGACTTAGAAGAGAGTTGGACTCCCAGGATTGCTGACAGAGGCTACCAGAATCACAGGAGGAATAAGCTTCAACCAGAGACAACTATAACAACTAACTCCAGAGATTACCAGATGGTGAAAGGCAAACGTAGGAATCTTACAAACAGAAGCCAAGAATACTCACCATCATCAGAACTCAGCACTCCCACCTCAGGCAGTCCTGGATACCCCAACACACCCGAAAAGCAAGACTCGGATTTAAAAGCATACCTCATGATGCTGGTAGGGGACTTTAAGAAGAGCATTAATAACTCACTTAAAGAAATACAGGAGAATGCTGCTAAAGAGGTACAAGTCTTAAAGAAATACAGAAGAACGCTGCTAAAGAGGTAGAAGTCCTTAAAGAAACACAGGAGATCAGAACCAAACAGGTGATGGAATTGAACAAAACCATCCAAGACCTAAAAAGGGACATAGAAGCAATGAAGAAAACCCAAACTGAGACAACTCTGGAGATAGAAACCCTAGTAAAGAAATCAGGAAACATAGATGTGAGCATCAGCAACAGAATACAAGAGATGAAAGAGAGAATCTCAGGTGCAGAAGATTCCATAGAGAACATGGGCACAACAATCAAAGGAAATGCAAAATGCAAAAAGATCCTAACTCAAAACATCCAGGAAATCCAGGACACAATGAGAAAACCAAACCTACGGATAATAGGAGTAGATGAGAATGAAGATTATCAACTTAAAGATCCAGCAAATATCTTCAACAAAATTATAGAAGAAAACTTCCCAAACCTAAAGAAAGAGATGCCCATGAACATAAAAGAAGCCTACAGAACTCCAAATAGATTGGATCAGAAAAGAAATTTCTCCTGACACATAATAACCAGAACAACAAATGCACTAAATAAAGGATAGAATATTAAAAGCAGCAAGGGAAAAGGGCTAAGTAACATATAAAGGCAGGCCTATTCGAATTACACCAGACTTCTCACCAGAGAATATGAAAGTCAGAAGGTCCTGGACAGATGT